>NW_026712223.1:0-200050 GCF_030504385.1 Musca domestica | reverse complement strand
GTTGCATGTTGGTGGTACCTTCGTAGATGGCTCCAATCTTAACGTCACGGTAGTACTTTCATGGGGGAAGTCACGAGTGAAACCAACACCACCCATCCAGTCGATACACTAACGGCGGCACGTTGAGCAACTTCTGAGGCATAGTATTTGGCCATGGCGGCTTCCTTGGCGAATGGTGCACCATGTTCTACCATACGGGCAGCGTTGTAGGTCAACAAGCGAGCAGCTTCGATTTCGGTGGCAACAGTGGCGATTTGTGTTGCATCGACTGGAAGCTGTAGATGTCTGAACCGAATTGTTTGCGTTCCAACAAATAGGGATGGTGTGGTCAAAGATACCTGGGCCAAGCCAATCATTTGAGCGGCAATGCCAATACGGCCTTCGTTTAGGAATCCAGCAGCGTATTTGTAGCCGTGACCGAATGTACCCAAAAGATTCTCTTCGGGAATGCGGACATTTTCGAAAGTCAACATGCAAGTACGGAGGCGCGGATACCCAATTTGTCCTCGGGCTTTTGATGGTGAAGCCGGGGGTATCACGTTCAACAAAGAAGGTGGTAATACCACGGTAGCCATCTTCTGGTTTGGCATTGGCGAGACAACAAATACGCGGACAAATCAGAGTTGGAGATCCACATCTTGGAACCGTTTAGAATGTAATGGTTGCCGTCCTTTTGGCTGTGGTCTTCAGCGAGAAGGCATCAGAGCCAGAACCGGGTTCAGTCAGGGCAAAACTACCAGGCTATTTAAAATATTCGAAAATAAAATATTACCATTTCAAATACTCAGTATTGCGACCATGTACTTACATATTCTTGGGCCAATTTGGGCAAGTATTTCTTCTTCTGTTCCTCGTTGGCTACCTTAATGATCAAAGAATTAACCAAGGTATTGTGAATATCAACCAAAGCAGCAACAGCTGGATCAACTTTGGACAGTTCTTCAACAGTCAGGATGGTGGTCAAGAAATTGCATCCACTGCCACCCAATTCGGTGTCGATTTCAATGCCCATGAAACCGTTATCGAACATAGCCTGCACGACAGAGGGTTCAAATGTGGTTGTTCGTCCATTTTCTTGACATGGGGAGCAATTGTTCCTGGGCGATCTTGGCAACTGTTTCCAAAAATAAGAGAACACGAAAGATACGAATTATTGGATAATCAAATATTTTAATATGTTTTTACAAAAAAAAATTTGTTGTTTTGTTGCCCCGAATTCCGAAATTCGAAATAGGAATTCAAATTTACCATTTTTTAATATTCTAACACAGGATTGTTTTCTAAATTGTTATCAATAGCTGCATTTTGAACGTCATTTACGATTAAATCACATTAGGTTGTGAAGGTGTGTCAGTTGTTGTTTTCACTTGATAAGAGATAACAATAACAAAAGTAAATATTTTTATACCTACAAGATTGCATAATGACACTGGCTTGCAAACATTGTAGACATTTCATTTTTCAAAAATCGTTGTCGTTTTCATAGGAATGTTCAGGTCTTTTTCTCAGCCTTTATATTAGAATAAAATCGTATTAATTGCCCTGATGCTAATCTACAATAAATTCAAGGCTTTCAATGCAAATCTGATGATTTGGAAATATGACAGAACAGCGTGTGTTGGACCGCTTTAAAAGATGCAGATAAAATACTGCTCTCATTGGGATGTATAGGAAATGAAATTGTCAAATATATAGCGAAAAGTATTTGATAACAAAACTAGATTTCCAGGTACATCAAAATCGATTATTTAAACAGTAGGTCATTTTGGCTTTATTGGAATCTGCAAGAGATAAAAACATAGAGCATGTAATAATTGTGGTTGATGAAAATCACTTCCAAGTGTTTAATTTTCCACCTTGAGTTTATCAAAACAATACAAATGCAGATATATATTATGAAACAAAGATAATTTTATGGAAAATCTAACTAGGCGTTGATAAGAAAAAAAAGTGATGTGTGGTTAAAACAATAACAATTTGCTTCAATTTATTTTTTTTTTTAAATATTTTCTATGCCTATGTATGAGCAGCACGTCTGGACATACATATATATACAGATAAAATACATTTAGAATAAAATATACCCAGGTATGTGATATATATTTTTTTGTCAACTTTCCAACTAAGAACTGGGCCGGATTCATTGCAGCCATCAATTCAACTCTCTAGGAAAGTTACGGAAATTCAACTTCACAATCCATGTGAGTCCACTAGAACAGTGAACGACCACAGGCGTGAAACTGAATCCTAATTTATTCTATCACAGTGTAACGCCGTTTTTAACACTAAATACGTTCCACTCAACAAAGAGAGGAGCAAATTTAAACCGCTGACTAGGCTTGTGAATAATGATGTGATACGACGGCTGTAGCTTTGTTTATTAAAAAACCCTACCCCAAACAGTATTCTCATACAAGATGAACAAACTAAACCTCGGCGTGTTTCGAACTCACAGCCTTGTGCTTCATAAGAATTTTTTCACAACACATTGTGCGGCTTGCCTACCAATTCGACCAACCCATGCCATGTCGTATGTCTGCTACGTGTTCATTATAGAGAGAGGTGTGATTGCCTCTCCAAAGGTTTCTTATCTGTTGTGCTCTGCAGCTATTTCTCTTTCTCTCTGTACATGTTGTACAAATATTGTATGTATGTGGGCACGTGTATATCCAAATATAGACTATTTATATAAAAAAAAATTAAAACAACAAATCGTTGGCATCAAACATCGACTGTTATTTATTCTAGTTAATGCAAATAAGAATAATTTTATCTAAAAACGAATGTCTGTTTGGAAATTGTGTTAATTTATTTCCTAATTTGCACATCTGAAAAAAAGCAATTTCCACAAACTCACAGATTGGAGTGTTAACTGGCTATACGATCGCTGGCAAGAATCTACGGTGTCAGGTTCAAATCCCAAATTGAATAAATTTTTTTTAATTGGAAAATTTTTTTTTTTCCGATTCCCTATGTCCTTTTAAATATATAGACTACCAAGATATCGAATGAAACTTTGAAGTATACAAAGTATTGAAAAACGAAATCTTCACATAGAATTGAAAGCATAACATTTTATAAGATGTCTATTCATTTTATCGAAAAATATATATATGTGTGTGTCTATTTATTTTTGTCCCCTAACATCTCTGTAGAAAAGGACTAAACAAATTGTATTTAAGAAATCATTTGCAAAGTGTTTTGACATTGGAAATGTAAATGTTACGTCACTAAAAAAGGTAGACTTAAGAGGATTAATTGCCGGATAAAAACGTTAGCTATTTTATAAATATTTACCATAAAGATAAGTCGAGTCAACCTCTAATCAAATAGACCCTATCCACAATATTTAATAGTGCAATCATATTACTCGCAGAATTTGTATAAATAAATTGATAAAGTTGAATATTAATTTTATAATTTTTTCAATATTTATATAAGTAAAAGAAATTCTAAGATCAGGCTAAAAATTCGATCCAGAAATTTCCAAAAATTAATAAAAAAAAAAATGAAAAGATTTTGTAGCAAAGTCCATCTCATTCTATGCATAGCTATTTAGCATTTTCAACTTTGGAAGATTGCCTTATAATCAATGGCGTTAGTTTATAACACAAAAGATAACCCATGAATAACATAAATATTTTTAAAAATAATGAGAAATGTAGTCATGGCAATGCTATTGGTGTATTTTATCCTTGCCATGACCAAGCACTGCAGGGAATCAATCCAGTTTTCACTGATCTTCTTAACATGTGTATACAACAAATGATTGCAGCTTGATATTAGTTATAATAATGTATGATAACTTGGTTGCTCCATTTAGTTTTGCTTCCACTGTTAATTGACATTCATTGTGATCGTTCAAGTTTCTTGCATGTCTGTGTGTTTCAAACTGGATAGACAGACTATGATAAATTATATTCTACGATTTGATATGGGCTTTATGCCATAAATGTATTTGTTGAATCCAAAAGGCAATTGTTGCTTGCCTGTCACCTATTGCCCGCCGAGTGAATGCGGAAATAACATAACTAACTTCTTTGATTTTATTTAGAGCATCATTTATATGAAGTTATTGCCAAAACCATACTGCAATTGAAAATGAAGCACCTGCAAGACATTTAATATCGTCAGATTGGACGCACACGCTTCATGAAACTTCATAAATTTTGATTTTGTTTTTTTTTTTTTAATTACGGACGCAATTTAATTTTCGCATATCCATCAGTATGTTTGCTTTTGGCCAAATTCCTACGATTCGAGATAACAAAGAAATTGAGTGAAACCTAACAAAAGTTACGTAACTTTTTTCGAAAAAGAAAAAACATGATGCACCATCCGTCCTTTAAGAACCGAACTACATGTTGTCACACCGCAATCTTACTCTTCCACGTAGACATGTTAGGAGTTAGTGTGAACTTACCGGTTTCCTTCATCATCTTCTCGTCCCTCGGTAAGGAAAGTCAAGGTGGTGGGAGTAGTGGCAGTGCCGGAGGACATAGCGGCACATTGTTGTTGACGCAAGGCATTGGCGATCTGTTGGAAAACGTAAACATAAAAAAATACATTAGAATATTACATAAATATTTTTAAATAGGTTTGGAGTTGTAGCAGTTGTTGTTGCTGCTCCTTTTGGAAAAAAGTGGTTGTTTCTATTTTCATTTATGTTGCATGGAAAATTACTTACCAAACGTGTGGGCAATTTTCTCAAAACATTCATTTGTTTTGTGCTAGTGGCTGCTCACTGAAGAATATTAAAGAATTAATTCAATTTATTTAAACACACACACGGGTGAATGGTTAAACACACACACAGACGAGCGTCCAAATAAACGATCAATGATGGCCTTTTTACAAGTCTCGATGTGACGGAACTGGAAGGCGAACCGTGGCAACACTACGACCTCCAACGTCTGACTGCTGACACAAACTGATCTAACCAGATCTCCAGTACACGTATGAAGCTCCAAATTCTCACCGTGGTGAATATTTGTTTGATATTAAGCTAACAATAAAACACACGAGGAAGACGACCCCATCCCCTTCGTCCATGTTCTTAACGTAATTTACCATTTTTTAGCTGCCGTTTCAATTTGTTGCTAATATTTGTCTCCATATTCGCCTGAATCAATAGTAATCGTATGTTGTCGTTATTAGATTGAGGGGGAGGGGGAACTGAGGGGAGCAACTGAGTGTTCACAGATAGAAGAGAGAGGTAGAACACACGCACACAAACACTAAGTGCGATGCCTCCCCAACAATGGAGACATACGCACCGTTTCTATTAAATACGACTGTAAAGTACCCTACAAAATGATTTCACGCAGATTTGAAATGAATGAACATTTGGAATTAATAAGAAATTACAATATAATTCATTTCATGTTGATACATGTTATTTTACACTGATTAGATAACGGTCAGACCTGTAGTGGTAATATTTTTAAAAATTCCATGAAGTACTAACCATGACGAGGCATTCTATTTTAGATAAATCACATTTTTTTACTCAAAGTTACGAACGGGTATGTATAAAACCCGATCTGATTCGATTAGTGATGGTGGATAATATTTTCAAAATTCAATCACAATTTCCAAAAAGATAAGTCAAATTTGAGATATAGAAACCGTCATAAGAATGAGTGTGAATTTAATCTTTAGGGATTAAAGTCTGTATATGTGAAACTAACTTAGCTACAACCCTTTCTAAATCACTTATATTATGTCAGTTCAGAGAAGCCTAATGTAGAAGCAAATATGTACATTATTATTTGCAATTCAATGGCATCCGCGTCACCATGAAGTAAATCCATGAAAATTGGCATTAATCTTATTTTAGAAGTGGATTTGGTGCATTTCCACAACAGAAACATTTGACAGTAAGAAAGCCTGAGGTCTGAATTCGCTTCTGCGTGACAATATTGCATCGACGAAGGTCTATATGAAACTGAACCCTTATATGTTCACACATATATAAAAAAAAATGTTGATCACAACTTTGATGCCACGTATTATTTTGTTAACTATTGTGAACATAAGGAAGACAATGGATTTCCAGTTATCACCTGCACTCGCAATTACTTCAAATTCCATTGGTATACTATGCCAAAAAGCATTGAAAATGCGTAATATCGAATGATACCAAATATATTGGTCAAAATAGGCTGATTGTCCATTGTGATTGTTTTTATAAACAATTGCTTAGTTCCACTATGGTCTTATGAGTTCCACAACATGCATGAATGCAACAATTGTAATACGATAACGGATTATTTACGTTATTTTATGACAAAAATTCAGGTTCTGGAACACGCATAATATATTTATTGATTATTAAAATAATAACCGCGTTAGCCAGGACATATCCCTGACATCCTTCTTTTTTTAAATGGCTATATTCTTTTAAGAATATTAAGGATAAGTAGCTTTAAAACAATAAAAAGTATCGGTCGGTTTTGTTCTATTATTTAAAAATATTTTGACTGTGGAACCAAAGGAGTGGGGCAACTTTGTCCATTTCGTATCAGACCTAAATAAATATGATATTACTATCGCGACGTGCCAGCTTTGGATTATATTGATTACTTCCTTCACTTTATCTGAGATATGTGATAATTTTTAGAAAATATAGTGGGCCGAAGTATTTAATTTTTACTTCATCTATAAATATTGGTATGGGAAAAATTACAAGAAAATCGATCAGATACAATTTTAAGAGAAATTATCAATTCCATATTTATATTTCTTGTTGATAGAAATATTTAGATACAGCTGACTTGTTTTGCAAGTTATAAGAGATAAAAGTATTGAAAATTGTGTCCCTTTGTGGATGAGGTACCAAAAGGGGTTCGAAGATGTATATCATCTTCGCAACACATAAAGCGATTCGGATGCTTATTTCGCTTTCTGTGAGCGTTTTGTTTTTCAAAATCTTGAAACCTATGCGGTGAAGGTACCAGAAGGAGTGCGCCGATATATCCCATCTTCACAGCCGACCTTGTCTTAGTAGAAATAATGAGATGTGCGAAATTTTTAATGAACCGGAAACTTATTTCGCATTTTATGATCGATTTGGTTATTCAAAATGTTGACCCTTTGTGGGGGATGTACCATAAGAAATGGTTCGATCTCTTCCATCTTAATAACAGATCTTGTGTTATTGAAAATGTTATTACCAACTTTATAAATGATCTTGTGTTGATGGAAATATTGAGATGTGCCAAGTCTAAATGGAATTGGATGTTATTTTCGCGTTTTATGAGTTTCATAAATATTCAAAATTTTGACCATTTGTGGTCATCTCCACACCAGACCTGAGTTAATAGAAATATTGTGATGTGTGTAATTTGAAGACAATAGAGTTTGTGAGAGTTATAATAATTCAAAACGTTTACCCTTTGTTAGGAAGGAATTTGTCCATTTTCGCACCTGACCTAGCACTGATGCAAATATTAGGATTTTCAAAGTTGGAGCAAAATCGGATTAAATTTTCTCTTTTGTGCAGGAAATTATTTTCTTTGAAAACATTGACATTTTATGGGGCAGGTACTAGAAGGAGTGGACCGATATTGCCCATCTCGAATTCGATCTAAGTTTGACAATGATATTGCGATGTACCAAGTTTGGATCAAATCAGATACACCCTTCGAGAGTTATCGTACACACCAGCCAGCCAGATAAATGTCCTGAAACGGATTTGGTCCAAAGAGACTTAGGGTCTAAAACAGTTATTTCGATGAGGCACCCTACCCTCTGTAGCCATATGGCTGAAAGTAAAGAAACGGTATACCAAGTGATGATGGTAAACTCAATAGAATAATATCCAAGAATATGAAGTTAACTGGCATAATTTAGGAATTTCTTTTAAGTATTACTATAGCACATATAATTTCGATGAATGACAAAATTACTGTGGATACTTTTGCTCAATTCTGGGACTGTTGATGGGTACATTCTTCTAATTGCAAATATAAAAAATACAATGTATGCATATTGTCGGTCTCATGTTTATGTGTTCCATACACCAAAAATTGCATCTGGAAATGCTTGTGGCTGATTGAAAACTATTAAAAACGGTACATGTACAAATATTAACAACCGACAAAAGATGTGTCTGTTTGATTCAGAGAATTATAATGTTTTAAAACATGGCTTTTTCAATTCTTTTCTCATATACGCGCTTTGGCGCAATTGTAAAATATTGTGCTTACATGTACTACACATACATATTTTGATTTTTTTACCTTCCAGAACTATTCATTACCAAAAATTTCGGAAAATTTAACCTAAGAAATTCAAGCTCTGTCTTAGACAGCAGCTTTATTATAAATTATCATCAATGTCTCATAACAGCTGTGATTTTGTTTCAGAACAAAAGGTGGTATATATCTAACAATAAATAACTTCAGCGAATTGTTGTTGTTCTATCTCCTGTATAGTTTGCAACATAACTTATGACACCAGCTTGAGTTGCATACGAAAAAAAATATTCCAATTGTGAAACAATTTTGAATTGAGGTTTACACATCTCAAATCTCAGCTTACATATGGGCACACGGACACATTTGTTTACATTCTTAATTCTACCCCAAAACATAGGAACTTATCAAGTCTTAATTTTATAAAACATTTGCTTTCTTTATTTTAAAGAAATCCAATGGTTTTTATTATTTTAATAAAAATAAATCGATGGCATCCAATAGTCACTGACCATTTTTACACACATGCCACCATCCTCCCGATAATTGTATTGATGGTTGTTTGTTTTTGTTGTTGTTATATTACACAGCACAACTATGAACTAGATCAGGCTTAAGCAGTTTCCATGGGTTGGGCAGCGGTTTCTTCGGTGTATTTGCCCTTGTCCTTGCCCAAAGCAGCCAAACGTCCCTTGCCGCGACGTTCCAAGATAGCTTTGCGATCCTTGTCCAATTTCAATTTGACAATCAACACTTGGAGGGATGGATGCCGACATAAACGTTGGTACCGTTGGCATTTTCACGTTGGATCTTCTCAATGTAGACGACAAACTTCTTACGGTAGGCTTGGACAACCTTGCCAACTTGGTTACCCTTGAAGTGGCCGCGCACAACTTGTACTTCATCATCCTTGCGAATGGGCATGGAGCGAACGTTGTACTTTTGACGCAACTCCTTGGAGAGGGGAGCCGACATAAGGCGACGACGAATGTGGGAGGGGGCCTGGAAATGGCGCTTGCGGTTCTTTCTGCGGGAAGATGTCACGAACTTGTTCAATTTCATTTTGGATGTGCTTTGTTGGGTTCACTGCAAAAGAAAAAGGAAACTATTAAAAACCAGGCCGATAATTTAAAACACACTAACTTAAAACACTAATTAAGCGTTAGTGAAAATGAGAAGAGATTTTCTTTACACCATCACATATATTTGTTTACTTCGTACGAAGCAAAGGAAAAAACATTAACAAGTCTTTGTATTTTTAAGGCGGCATCACTTCAATTGGCATTTTTTCATTTTCATTAACACTTCTCGATAAAATTTTCATTTTTTATAATTGTTCAGCTAATTGTGAGAATCCTTCACAACGTAATTCAATTCAATTCTTTTCGTAATACACGATGTTTTTTGATTTAAAAATTTCACTGAGAAAACTTACACCAAACAACTATCGTAAAAATACGAAAAAGAAAGAAATTGACAGTTGCGCTGTCGGAAGTAGCAGCGGCCAGTTGTCAAAAATGTTCGTTAAGTTTCTCATATGTCATTGTCCAAATACAACACTAAACTAAACGAAAATCATGCCAGAGTTGCAATTGGGAAAATATTTAAAAATAAATTGACCTTTATATGCAAGGTGGTGCTTTTTCTTAAGACCCCATGAAAATATAGAAAAAAAAAAAAGAATCGATTAAAACCGAGTAATGGTGTGTATCCCACAAAATTCTCCGATCCGATTTGTAGCCTCTCACAAAACATGGGTCCGATTCATTGCTTTGATCTGGCAAAATATCGATGACCGCACCATTCGATATGCTGCTATCGTTCGGTTGTCAGCTCTAACAGTTGATGGGGTTTGTTCGTATTTGTTGCGTTGTTTTCACGTGGACCAAGAGAACATTCATTAAAAAAATCTTCAATAATGGCTGAACTAATGGTTCGTAGGAAAATCTGATCCCATTCCATATTCGCCGATAAACATTATCGTTACTGTTTTCAGCACGGAGCGTCTTTATTATCGAGGCCAGCCGATGAGTTCGGAAATGATGGTCTGGTGGAGGAGATGTGGGCAGTCAAGGCTATGGATCATGCCGAAGTCCATTTTAATGTAGGTTTTTTTTGCGGAATTACGGTAATAAGAGCAGGTCATTGAACAGACAATTATCTGATGATTTCGAAATTGTTCGTGCCACTAGTTATTTTCTCCATATATGGACATTTTTTAAATTCCTAAACACTAGCTAAAAACCTAGCGAGGAAAGGCCAGAATGTGGGCCAATGCATAAATCAAATCGAAACCAATTGGGTTCAGGTATTTCTAGGTTGTATGTGATATCTTGTATATAATATAGCATTTACGTCTTTGGTAATATTACGCATTTAATTTATCAAACGATTCAGAATATCATATAAAAGGAGCTGGGTTTCTTGTTGTCTCCTTTTGCCTGTAACAAGCAAATGCACATAACCCTAGTCTCTGCCATAGTGAGGTATTGTACATTAAACTGTCATATTTCAAATGCTACATTAGCTAGAAAAAGGACAGCTCATTGGACCACAGATATTAAATGTACTACCATTATTCCTCAGTTACACGGCTTTGCGCATCCGCAACATCATGCCTTTAACAAGACTTTTTCTCCAATTCTCTTGCAGTTGATAACTAGTGTTCACCCATCCTGTCTCAGACTAACGCCCTACGATGATCAGATCTACCAAACTTTTCGCCAAGATTTCCAGATTTGAAAGTCGACATACTTTCTGATGACATTTTAAAATCACCTGAAGCTAAATTGGCTTGGCGTAACTTTGCCGAAAAATTCAACAAACTAGAAGACTACTCTTACGGAACCTTAATGCGGTATGTATGAAAATTTTGCAAAATAAAGATGGTTATTTAAAAAATAATTGTTTTAGGCGCCGATGCATCAAAGAATTTTCCCCTGAAAATTCCCTACTTGTAGTTCGCATCCAATTCTTGGCCATTGAAATCGCCCGCAATATCGAAGGTTACAATGATGAGGTGTATCGTAAATTTAGACCTGCCCCCAAAACACTGCTGACAAGTGAAAACAATGGAAGCCAACAGCAGGAAGTTTCTCAATGAATATAATGCCACCATTAATGTTAGCTTCGAAATAAGGATATTTTTACAAGAAATATTTATGTAGCTTTTTAGACACCTGTATAATTTAAGTAATACTTATTAAATTAAAATGTATGTTTCGGATCATCCCAACATGAAAACAATAGTATTTACTGTGTTCTGACTAACGAAGTCTTTAAGCGATGGCTGATTTGTCAGTTATGTGTCCAGCCTCTTTAGATTCACTTCGTGTAATGCTAAATAAAAATTCATCTGAGTCTCGGCTGGTATCTAAAGCTTAACCAACAACGAAACGCGTCGCACAGTGGTGAGAGTTTTCCCTTTTCATTAAGCCAGCCCGTAACAGAAAAAAAGTGCACATCGCTGAAGGTTAAATAAGCTTTATTTTATTAATATTATTATGTGTGAAAAATAAAAAAAATCGAATCATTTTATATGAAGTACATTGGATTACACTCCATAAAAACAGGTTTAATAAGACGCTGCTCGTATTCACGTTTCAAATCTTTCGAGAAAGTTCTTGCTCTAAAAAGAGGAACAAAATTATTGATAGGATACAAATTTCCTTTCAGAATAAAACTTACCCTTCTAAATAAACACGTCCACGAAATGCTACCAAATGCGCTAAATATGCAGGAGCCGGATAGGAAACAACTCGATTACAACGTGGAAACAAGTGACACAAATTATATGTAAGTTGTTGCAAAAGATCTATATCGAGGTTTGACTCGTCCATGATAACGTTATAGCGAGTAGGTTTCGCTGTACCTTGGATCGATTGATGGCTAACCATGAAGAACTGAACTTCGTTCGGATGAGTAATGTGCTGGTCGACAACAGTGCCTGGTACCACATTGTTAAAATCGCGGTCGTCGCGTGGTTGTGTCATGGGGAAAAACCTAGTGTGGTGTCGCTTAACAACAATGATACAGGTCAATTTCGGACTGCATTTCTGTGTGATTGAATATAAAGAAAGAAACATACATAGACACATTATAGATACGCAGGTGTTGATTATGATGGATTACATTGAAGGCAAAGTTATTTACCAATTTGGCGCAAGCTCTTTTTATTGCCTTTAATTCAACATTCGCAATGATGGGGAATTGGCCATCCGACACGCCGTCTCTGTAGTAAATAATCTGAGAAGGATACGTTTTCATGTATTTAAAATAGACCTTCAAATGTTGGGTTGCGATCGACTCCATGTCTTCGATGTCTTCTCTAGTCGACTGTTGCAATCTGTATTGCATGTTATAACAAGCTCCAAATGGATCGTGTGAAGCTGTGACTCCAACAACACTCGGAATGTGACGCTGATCGGGGGACGGGTGCGTTACGTCGGCGCCCATAAACATCACATTTTTTAATGGTGTCATCATCTGTTTCATGGCAATATCCCTATCCTGAGATATTTTGTGATTGGTTCCGTTAAGCTTCCCGTTTACCTTTAGGAGTATATTCGAAAAAACTGTTAGATCTCTTGCAGTTCGTCCGATAGTTTCCTCCTTTATACACTGTGTTAGAATTCCAACTCTCAATTCGGCGTTTTGCTTTATATCGGAATAAGTGGTTCTACTGTTTCTACCCAAGACAACAAATACCAGGGCATACTTTTGTTTTGCAAGATCCGCAAGTGTGGCATTGATATTGCGATATGCTATAATTTCGGCCGAGTTTTCAAGGTTCATATTCAAATTTTTTGAGGTGGTTAAGACCTGCCAAAAAAGAACACGTTTTAACCTAATTCATTTTTCACATTTATAATGCTTACCTTATTTTTAAATTGCTCCAAATCTCTATAACTCATCCTCGATCGGGGATTTTCTTCGTATATTATACCCCATTTGTGGCCTGCTCCGCCTTGTGGTTGAGAACAAGTCAAAAATTTTAGTCCATCCATACGCCAAGCACCACGACTTGTTCTAACTGTTTGTCCGTTCAAATACTCCATTAATGGTGATGGTAAAACACGGATTGGCACCTTAATAAAACTGGAACCGATTTGGATACCAAACGACTGGACTATTGCGCTGGCATTATGATTGAAATACGTCAACATATCCATGATTTTTGCCTTGCGGCGATTGGTTGAAGTTGCGGCAAAACGTATCATCTTCTGCACTTGTTTTGATTCGTCTTTCCGCTAGACACGATTTCAGCAAATAAATACATGTTGAGGAAACTATGATATGTGTACTTACATTTAATGCCTGACCTTCGGCAATCTTACATAATTCTATTGGCAAATAAATTGAACGGACCGTAGAACCAACTTTCACACAATTCAATTGTGGATACTTAAGAATATAACCTCGGGATTGAAAGTATGCAGCAATAGTCATCTGTGCACCCTCATCGTTTTTAAAAGTCAATTTCGAAGCAGAATCCCCTAAGCCCATTACTTTGTATCTCTTGTCAAAACTTCCAAATGACGCTGGTGGTTGATACACAATGTCAATGTTTTTTAGGTATCGTTCAACATTTCTGTATTCGTAACTTTCCAAAGGTTTTTCCAAACTGATATTATTGTTTGCCAAGTAATCGAGCAGAGGAGATTCACGTGGAAATGACTTGTGGGCAATATCAACATTAAGAAACGGTACTTCACCCAGATTGCAGCCTGGAACAAACCTGTCCAGGCTTCGTATCCATCCTCTAAATCGAATGGGTTTCTGGGTCTGCAAAAAAAGGAACGTCCAACACGAATGCTCCGTTCATTGTTACTTTCCGACAAAATTACATCTAAAGCTTGCAAGGCTCTCATCGGTTTGTCGGAAACTTTTCATTGTGGTATCTGCAATAACAGCAATAGCAATAACAGCAAAGTCAGTTCAACTTCATTTCTATTGACTTACGTTCTTAGTGAATTGAGATCCACAACACAGTCGGTAGTTTCCTTAATTTCTACTCGAAATTCTTTCGTGCGGTTGCCCGAATCTGGAACCTAAAAAAACATTGTAACCTGCCAAACCCTTAATTTAGAAACTACGTACATGAACTGTATGTTCGATTGGACCCGGAAGTCGCACTGGGGTATAGCAACTTTTTCTGCCATCAAATGCAGCTTCAATACCACCGAAAGTTTCCCTTTTGCACTGTTGAAATGCAGGACGCATAAATTTTTTTGGCCGATCTGGTGTAATTGTTACGTCGTAGTGGTAGGCTTCATTTGGCATATTATCAAGAAGCAATCGTAAATAATTCACTTCTACGACACCTTCTGTACCACGTGTTCCACGAACAATACCAGCACAGGAGGCCTTTTTTACCGGAAGGATCTTTTCTATAAAAGTTAATGGAATAAAGGTAATGAGAAATTAATTAGAGGATGTTGAATAATGCCACATATCCTTTCGGACACGCACTGAAACCAGTGTTTAGTTACCTTCCGAAAGTGACAAATTTTGGAATGATGTCACAACTCTTTGCTGTTCTTGCAATTGCCTTTGTTGAGCTGCGCCTCTCTGTTGCTGTGGACGGTTGCTTCCTCCTCCCGATCCTCCTTGTTGTTGTGGGCCAGGCCCTCTTTGCTGCTGTTGGGCACCCTGATTGCCTCCCGATCCACCTTGCTGTTGGCCAGGACCCCTTTGCTGCTGTTGGGCACCCTGATTGCCTCCCCATCCACCTTGCTGTTGGCCAGGACCCCTTTGCTGCTGTTGGACACCCTGATGGCCTCCCGATCCACCTTGCTGTGCACCTGGACCTCTTTGCTGCTGTTGGGCACCCTGATTGCCTCCCCATCCACCTTGCTGTTGGCCAGGACCTCTTTGCTGCTGTTGGACACCCTGATTGCCTCCCCATGCACCTTGCTGTTGGCCAGGACCCCTTTGCTGCTGTTGGGCACCCTGATGGCCTCCCGATCCACCTTGCTGTTGGCCAGGACCCCTTTGCTGCTGTTGGGCACCCTGATTCCCTCCCGATCCACCTTGCTGTTGGCCAGGACCCCTTTGCTGCTGTTGGGCACCCTGATTGCCTCCCCATCCACCTTGTTGTTGACCAGGACCCCTTTGCTGCTGTTGGGCACCCTGATTGCCTCCCCATCCACCTTGTTGTTGACCAGGACCCGTTTGCTGCTTTTGGGCACCCTGACTGCCTCCCCATCCACCTTGCTGTTGGCCAGGAGCCCTTTGCTGCTTTTGGGCACCCTGACTGCCTCCCTCAGATCCTCTTTGCTGTTGTGCTGTTTGTTGCGGGACACCTTTTTATGTAAGTACGTATCATTGCAATTTATAAATGTTAAAAAAACTACCAACATACCTTGTTGCTGACCAGGTTTCTGAAGTTGCTGTTGTCCACCTTGTCCTCCTGGTTGCGGTGTCTGTTGTCCTTGCTGCCCTTGTCCACTTTTTTGTTGACCAGGGACTTGGCTCTGCTGACTGCCTTGGCCTATATATTATATTGGAAAATGTTTTAATACTACTATATGCCTGTTTTAATTGCGAAATAATGTTGCCATGAAACTATTAGTCAATTTACCTGATTGGGTGTTTCCTTGCGATCCTTTTTGAGGGTCCTGGGTTTGTTTTTTCCCAGACGAATCCGATTCGGATGACTTGTACTCTAAACACAAAAAACACGTAGATGTCCACAAAGTATTTCATCATACAATTCAACAAACAGACAAACAAATGTTAGCCAAACAAAAAGTTTTCTATTTTGGGAATACTCACTATTCTTTTTTCCCATGGCTGTTCAAAACTAGCTTTCTTCTATAAAATACGTATTTTTCTAATAAAATCTGCAAAAAATCTTTATTAATTTGAAATTAAGTCGAATTGTCCCGAGTTTTATTCCTTCTGTAGGTCTTTGTGTATATGGTTTCAGCTTTGTTGTGTTGGGCTGCTGCGTTTGTTGCTTATATACTCCTCAGTTTAGGGTTGCCATTCTTCCTCTTTTTAATCAGTATAATTAGAAAAACATTGTCGATTTGATAGAATTAATTTAAAAATTTTGTTTATATCGCGAGGTGCATTGTTCACAATTATGTACTCTATATCCATCTCTCTGGAACCTATATTTACGCTCAATTTATATTATAAATTTTTGTTAAACTTGGCAACTCTTTTTGGGATGAAAATTAACATATTTGGGTTTAATAGCGTGTGAATCCCCAAGTTCGTATTTTGTTACATCAAAAAAAAAAAAAAAAAACAAAGTTAAATTGTGATGCAATCAGTGTTGCCGTTTTGGGCGTTTCCGTCCAAATTTGGGCGGAAAAAAGATAAATATTGTTGTTTGGGCGGATTTTTTCCATATTGGGTACAAATTTATTTTTCATTGTTTATTTTTACGTAATTTAATTTTTTTATTACTAACTGAATTTTATATTTTTTATTGATATGAATCGTTATTTATTTTATAGATTTTTTTTCTAATAATTTTCTAATAATATATATAATACATTTGGCTTTAGTCGTGCGGGGCCGACCATGTGATACCCTACAACACTACAATATGTTAGAAGCCCCCTCATGTCCAAATCCATTTTGGAAGATTTCGCTTTTGAAATTATGTCACGGAGCACTGCCCAGATATTACCCTTAGCATTTTGACCAGGGACATTTTGCCGTTAGTTTTTGTGGTCCATTTTACGGCTAAATATATTCCAATGGTCATCCAAAATGCCAGAATTCTTCCCTGTGCTTACCTATCTTCTCAGGCGCGTCGATTGGCTTCAATTGTGTGATCAGGAAATTTGTTTCTGTTTTTGGGTCATTTAAACCCCTAAATATTTTGCGATCATCTCCAAAAGCAAGAGGTCCCTCTGTGTCTCAAAATTTAGACTCATCTATATGATTTGCTTGTCTACGATATTTGGCTATATTCGTAAACGAAATCAGCATAAAAAAGCCAGAAGTTCGCCTATTGTGTATCGCCTGTAAGTAATGTTGGTATTTTTTTACACAAAAGTAGTGGTCCATTCTACCCGCTGTCCTAAGATCTAACTTCATGCGAGATTTCGTGTACTTAGGTTTATATTTGGGACCTTTATAACGGCTGCAAAATCAGGAACATTTTGAGTTGCTGGTCAATTTCAACCCCTAAATATATTGCGGACATCTTTGAAAACAATAGGCTAAGCCCTTCTGAGCCTAACCCTACCTTTGTGAAAAATTTCGTGAGGATCGAACGATAATTGCAATCTGTATATAAATAATAACCCTAACCTGTGTTGTAAAGTGAAAAAATATTACAAAACAAATACTTCAATATTATAAGTCAATTTGAAAAAATGCCACAAGGGCATTCTAAATTGACAAAATTTTGTTAAAATCGCTCCAGCCATTCTGAAGATATAAGCATTCTAGCTGACATCCCCTTCCTTTGTATATATACATTGTATATATTTCTCTATATATATCCGATATTTTTACTATCGGCATCTATGTAACGGTCAGAATTGACCTGTTCGTCTATTTGTGATTTCGCCGGCAGTAAAAATATTCGCGGAGTAATGGAAAATTTGACTTTTATTTATCGCAAATGCTATGGTCTACTAAACCACTAAATATTACCCGATGACCATCGAAATTGGAAGGCTTCTGCCCAGTCCAAAATCTAGCCCCATGCTAAATTTCGCTTCGATTGGTCTATAACTGTGACCTGTAGAGCAACTGCAAAATCAGGAAATTTTTCAGTTTTTGGTCCATTTCAACCCCTACATATTATGCGATCATCTCCAAAAGAAATAGGGTTCTATTCTGACCTTAACCCCAGCTACATTGTAAATTTCGTGAAGCTCGGGCCATAATTGCGATCTATAGAGTGATTACGAATTAACATATAATAAATTATAAATACATTGATTGTAATACATTGAATGTAATAAAACTTGAGTACCTTTTTTATATATTTTTTTTTCAATAAAATTTACTTGAATACAAACACGTATAAATTATTCAACTTTTTACAGTTTGGGCAGATATTGTCGATTTTGGGCGGTTTTTAGAAAAAATTTGGGCTGAAATAAAAATTTCAAACGGCAACACTGCTTAAACCATACAAAATCACTTTTTAAAATTAAAGTCGTCGACTATAGCCGACTTTTAGCCGCCGTCATCGTTAATTTCACATCGGCTTTGCTCTCTGATACAAAGTTCAGTAGTGCGACTCTCTGACTGGTTGGAGATAGTTATCGATAACAATTATCTTCCATTGCTTATTTCGATAAATTAAACATATGGAAAAAATCGCAATTGCTCTGGTCCAGTACCTGCTACCCCCTAAATACAATTTTTATACCCACCACCATACTATGGAGGGTATATTAACTTTGTCATTCCGTTTGTAACTCCTCGACATACTCATGTCAGACCCAACAAAATATATATATTCTTGTCAGCGTATAAGTCGATTTAGCGATGTCCGTTTGTCTGTCTGTTGTAATCACGCTATCTTTCGAATGAATTGAGATAGATGGCTACAATTTTGCACACATGTTTATTTTTCCAGTAGGCAGGTTCAGTTCGTGAATGGGCCATGTAGGTTCACGTTTTCATATAGCCTCCATATAATGGTACCTCCCTATATTCGGTATTTTGATGATTTTAGCGACATTATTCACCGGAATTGTTTCAAATTTGGTATTTGAAGTTCGTAATGGATACTACAGTCTATAACAGAAAATTGTCTGTACAGGACCAGTTCTTCGTATAGCCCCCATATAACGGTACCTCCCAGTATTCGGTATTTTGATTTTTGTTTTTCTTGTGTATTTATTATTGTATATATTTTTGTTAATATAATTCAATGTTATAATAATAATCATAATGTTTTATCATTGTTTAATATGTATATATAAGTTAAATAAATTACAAATACTCACTAGTAAAACATGTAAAACGGAGTAGGGTTTTCACTTTTCTGAGAAAGTTTTTCACTACAAAAGGTTCGGGCGGATCTCCGCTCCGTTTTTATTCTAAATATTGCTTGCTTTCTTTGTTGGTTTGTGGTTGTGTTGTTGTGTTTTGTCTAACTTATAAAGGATATTACAAATAACTATTTTTTTTCCAAGTTGTCATTAAATCTAGTGGGTTTTTTAAAAACTCACTCTCAATGAAATGAAAACAATATTTTCGTTTAATTTCCCTAAACAAATTCATTTGGTTTTTCTTTTTCATTACATAACTGAACTTATTCGTAAAGAAAGACTTAACATTGAAAATAAGAAAGAGAAGTGCATAAAACTGATGTCGTGTCCCAAAAATGTTGATTTTCTTGTTTTTTTTGTGTGTGTCTGGTCTAGGTAGAAAATATGATCTCCAAATGGTTTTGCTACTGTCCAAGATGAATGGTCCAAGGAGCTGGAGTATGTTGTCTTTGTCAGGATTGTGGGGGATGTTTAATACTTAATAAATGCTACAAAAGCTTCGGTTGCTTCTTATTGTTGTTCGTTTTTATGGTTGTTTCCGTATTGTTTTAGCATAAATAAAGTGTAGTAATAAGTTTAGAAGGTGGTGATCAACGCTGTTGATTTAAAATCGTTCAACGATTTACGTATGAACAACTTCCACATAATTTGCAGGATACAGACCAACGCGACCGTTCATACGTCCCTTACACCAACCCTGTTCATCTTCATCTTCCAGTTTTTCAAACACATCGCCTGTAAATTTAACGAAGCAATGTATTAAATATACACATGTATGTTCACATATAAATAAATAGTGACTCTGGTTCTGCCCCTACCTTGTTTAAATGTTAATTCGTCACTTTCAGCGCCGTCATAGTCATATAGGGCTTTAACTGGAACTCCGGGTTCGCCATTATCAACCAAAACATTGTCACCCTCATCCCATTCTTCTTCCTCTTCGAAGGGATTGGCATCAGTTGAATTCGATTTGCCATTGCTGTTGCGATCGATCATCGTAGCCAAAAGCAAAAATTTCGTTGTGTAAATGATATGTCGTTAGCTGATATTGATGTTGTAATTAATTTCAATAATACTTACGTTACGCTCGAGTTGCGAGTATGTGTTGTTTTATTTGATGCAGCTGTCGCTGTTGCTGTTGTGGGCGAGGTAGCTGTAGAGGATGAATCTGGTTTGACCGATGATTTAAATGTTTGCGAATTATTCGATTTTTTCAAACTAGATGTGCCCGAATATTCCTAAATGTAAACAAATACCAAATGAGAAACTGCCAATAAGAGAGACAGAGAGAGATTGTGTAAATAACGTTTAAAACATACGTGTAGATCTTCATTAACCGGCCTTTGGTTAATCAAGGTAATTGGGGCTGCTGGCAAAGCTTCTTTTGATTTACTACCCTTTGCTATATCCCGGAATTCTTCGGTGTATTCCTAAGAGAAAATACATTTTGTATTAAAGGTCTGTTATTTAACGATGTCGCTAAGAAAACCTACCACAAAGGCAGGCCAGTTCATTGCCATGTTAACACCGTGATTATTCGACCACCATTTCAAATCTTTTTGATGATCGGCGTTGTTGATGGTGTGGTAAAACTCTTCATATATTTGCGGTAAGCTATGCAAAATAAAAACCCCGTATTGTTTATAATATTTACCTCTTGACGAAGATATGACTTACCTTGGTACCTTGGTTAGATCTAAAACTGCGTGCAAATTGAATAATACCTCTTTAAAGAACTCCAGCCGAGTCTTTTCCATTGCTTGGCACTTTTCAAAAACTGACGTCATATCTTCTATATACACGGAATTGTATTTGGTTATCTCAGCTATAGCCTGTTCATATTTCTCTCGGCACTTCTGAACCTGGTCTTTAGTCTTTTGAACGCGATCATGCATTTTTTTCACCTACGAGATAAATTCACAATTTGTTTTTATTTTGATTACTAACTTAATGGTAACAAAGTGGTAAAAGAAAATTAGATCAAGTTGCACCCTTTGATATAGGCCCCATTAATATATACCCTGCTATATAACTATACAAAGATTTGCATCATATTTAAAAATTTACTTGATTTTTGTCTAGAATTTTTTCAAATACATTGATTGGAAACCTTTTCGTCTTACCCTTGATGGTACAAACATTTCAAATTAACAAGCAGACTTTTTTTCAAAACATTGAGGAAACTACTCTGGAGGTAAGCATAAACATTTTTGAATAACCAAAACAATAAAAGCTCAAATTGAACTTGGAAAAACTATCCGTGTCTTTGCGTATCCCTCAAATACGAAGGCTGTATGAAGAATTGCGAGACATTGGACTCAATCGTTTACAAAGATCAACGCTTTTATGGCGTCTGATTCATTTTCACAATATTTATAAAATAAAGTTTAATTCCGGGACGCAGTCAAACATAGAAGCATAGATCTACGCTTAGACAACTTTTGCAACATATTTTTGCTTTACATTCTGATGGGCTGTTATTGTCCCATATTTCAATCTGACCCTTATCTACCGTTATGTTAGGGTCCATATGCTTACGCATAGTCTCACTAATATTCTTGATATTTTCTTCTTATCTATTGGTCGACCTTCACTCCAAGTCGTAAGATGTGACAGATAAACTTTCCACAATGCTATAATATCATTCTCAAGATAAGAAAACTTGCGTGAGACTATTAGTTTAATGGCCCTTACATACCTGATCTGGCGACAGCGAGCTATCCGCGGTGGCATTACGCTCTTGGTTTGTGGCACTTTTTTCTGTTTTGCAAGCAGCATGATATTCCGATTTTGCCTTTTCAACTTTGGCCAATAATTTTGCCCACGTTTTCTGGGCCTTTTTGAATAGGTCTTCCATGTCTTTGCGTTCCTTGATCTGCATCAACGTATGATGGTAGTTATCTTTTTGCCATGCCTTGATCTGGCTACTAACGTCACTGCACAAATTCTCCTTGATCTTCATGTGAACATCTGATATACGTTCCGATTCTGTTAAAACGCCTTTCCAGGCAGCCTCTGTTGTGCCATATTCAGGCCCTGTAATTGTAAAAACACACACATACACAGTGATACACATACAAATCCAAATCATAAGCAACATAATACATTGCTTTGTCAACGTCGTCCATATTATGTCGTCTTGATGTCTTTTCTAAATAGAACAATAGAAAGCCTTAATTCCTCAACGACAAAAGCTACGGTGTCATTTGCTATTGGGGACTAGCATGAGTTGGAATCAGTTGAGTGGCCCGCCTTCATTTCTAATATTCTTTTGGGGTGTCATTGATTTTCGAAACCTTTTCCGTGTAAATACCATCAATGTACATGTAAAGCAAACTACAGCAAAGACAACAAATAAAGCAGATGAAAACAAAAGGAGAAGCCCCCTCCGCCCATTCTGTGCCTGCTACTCTGGTAAGACACACACAATAAGGCTTTCGTTAATGTTGTCATTTACGAGTAGTACACATAATGCCCTACTACCCGGTCAAATAATGCCTGTCACCACATGTGCAACTGTTGATTCCACTGCTTACTGATCAATTGAGATTGTTTAAAGGCGGCATGGGGGTTCGTCTTCCAGATTCGAGGTAGTGTCCAATCTTTTGGGGGGTAGTAGTAAAGTTAAGTCAGAGAGAAAACTTATTCAAGACTACTAATATTTTGTTGTTGCTGTTTGTTTTACAATCATTGTAGTGCGAATTTGTCTGTGTGTTCACTATTGCTACTACGGTTGCTATTTTCATCTTTCAGTACTTATTACTGGCTTGTTATTATGCATTCATTGCGGCCGTTTTTTTTTTTTGCATGTTTGTCTTTCGTTTTGTCGTCTTCCAAGCAAGTGTCTGTTGACTATTTTCAGTATTTAGTATGACGTAACATTAATGATGCCTCGCTTTGAATATCGACAAAAGTGTACAAATAGTTATGAGCTGCAATCACAAATTTATTAATAAACACTAAATGATAACATCCATATGTGTACGTAAATGTACGTTTGTACGTAAAGGTAATAGGTACCATATCGAATTGTGTATTTTCATTAACACATTCCACAGAATGGGTGGACGAATTTTTTGAGAGGCTAACAGGCTATTTCAGATATCTATGTTACTCAACATTTTCCATCAATTGTCTTTCTTTGGTAAAAACCTGCAAGAGACCAGGTCAATGTACTGCTTGTGCAGGAAGTAGGTAAATAGTGTGCGATGAAGAATCCAATAAATATTGTCATTTCATCTGATGACCCTTATAAAAGCAAGAGTTAGCTTTGTTTAGGTTTACACTCCCAATTTTAAATATAACAATAGTAAATTAACAACAAATTTAATTTGCTGAGCTAAAAGGAACATAATCGTTCATATATGATATACCGAAGATATAAAAAAAAATATTTCATTCACAATTTTTATTATTGTGCAGACAGGTAGACGAAAGAAACGTGTCCCAAAATATGTGCCAAATACTTCAATCAATTTAGAAAATTCGTAACAATAAAAAAATGGGGCTAAATACTAAGAATGTTATTAATCTGTCGAAAGTGGTATAAGAGCGAGGGGGAAAAATATATTTTAGTCAATGGCCAATTTGTTCGTGATGTTGTAGTTGTTGTTGTTGGTGCTGTTAAACTTCTTCGTCTTCTAGTTAAGGCAAGTCAAGGCAAGACAAGAAGAAGAAACTGATAACTTTGGGTGATGGTGACGAAAGTTGCTGCTAACCGAACAAAAACAAAGTACAACAACGTGTTTGTGAAGAACATTCATACTTCCCAAATTCAATAAGAAATTTTGATTTCACTCATACGCCAGCAAGCCAGCAAGCCAGCCAGCCAACTCGCTGCTATAGCAATAATGACTTATCATGGTATGTGGTTAGTAAATTTTAAAATAGTAAATGATGTTGGTCGCAAAAAAAAACCGAATACGTTAATTTAAACAGAAGTCTTTAAGATTGTCCACAAATAGAACGATAAATGCGTGTAATAGGGAGTGTGTGTCTGTTTGTTTGTTCTGTCAATACTGTTTATGAGTTTACCTTTCTCAATTAGTTCAGCCCATTTTTTTGACCAAGCACGCAAACTTTTGGCATATGATTTTTCTATATCAGCTCTTTCTTGTATGAGCTGTTGTAAGTCATTGCAGAGTCTATAATTAAACGAAATTTAGAAAAGAAAAGATAACAAGAACCGATCAATATGTGTGAAGTTGAAAGTGACACCAAAATAAAACAATGCGATATGTATACTCACTTGTAACCATCCTCTATGCGTTTGGTGGTACGTTTGTAGTTGCCAGGCTCCCAAAACGATTCACTGCCAGCTTCTAATAATTGATCATCGCTGTGGTGCGACATTTTCTAAAAGTAAAAATAAAAAAAGGAAAAACAATAATGAGTGAATAATGAATGATTCAATCGTTGATCAGTCTATTTCAATTTAATTGCACGGAAGAATTTTAGGGCATGGTTCAGTTTTGTAATTTTATGTATTTTAAACAACGCGTTTCTTCACCAACCCAACCAAACGACAAATACTAGATTTAGATTGTAAACTAGACAGAAATATACATATTTCCATTTCATAATTGATAGAAATTAAAAAAGTATTTTGAGATGAGCATCAAAAATGTTATTGCCTTGTCATCAATTGGCGAAATAGGTATTATTAACCATTCCGTTGAATGAATTTCTGCAAGGAATGAAACCTGCAAGAATATTATGCCAACAATAATAATTTAAAATTTTTAATTGCAAAATTAATAAATTCCATCCGCTTCCTATTAAAAAGTTTGAATATTAATTTGGATATTGTCTCGATTTTAACAAGTGACAAAATCAGACTATCTTCTGAGGTTCCTACTTTAAAATAATCGTATGAAGGGTTAATGTTCTCCTGGAATTGACTATTTCCATAACATAGTTCTTGTTTAGATTGTGATCCGTGTAAAATGGGTTTTTATGAGGAACTACTGATAATTCTTTATAATCAATTATGTTCCCCTCATTACCCGTAATCGTTTTTTGATTCTACGGGAAAAGTCAGCTTCCAGGGGAGTGAAGTAGGACAACAAACTCCCAGGTTCCTATTCATGGGCACAGGGGATATTATCCTTTTTGCAATATTAAAGTATTTCCTCAAGCGTAAGCTACAATAGTTTTAAATATTATAACATTCAATTCACAATTCAGTCTATTTGTTAATTTAGACAATTACCTATCCACCTAATAATAAGCAAATAATGTGTCCTACGTTCCCATAAATCCAGCCCAGATAATTGCAAATCAAACCACATACAATAAGACTGACTTGGAATTATTTCCTAATTTAGCCCCATAACCAGTAACAAGTCAAGGTAATCGTTAAATTGCGTATAAATCAAATAAGTTAAAACTCTCTCAATATGCTCTCCGTTTCGGGACATATCTCAACATTGCCTCTTAAAATAATCTCCAATTGAAAAATATATAGGTAGAATTGTTAATGGTTGTTATCAGAGAGAGGTCCCACTCTAAGGAATTTAATTAATTTTACAATGACAAATGCCCCATCAGCGTTAGCGTTAGCGTCAGCGTTTAGACGGAACAGCTACAACAACTCTATTTCTTCGGTTGTGTTTGTTGTCGACGTTACTAATCGTCAACGCCAGCTGGCTGGCCTATCTCGCAGATACGATATCTTTATATCTTCTATTTAAACAAAGTAAGAATACCTAATATCTGCGAAATGAGAAATGGCGAGCGATTGGTGGCGCTAACAATTTCAAGAGTTAGAATTTAAATAATCTCTGGCCTGCCTGCCCCACCCGCGTACGCCCATTAGCCGTCCTTCCGTTCGAAATGGAATGTAGACTTACATAATTTAGTGCTGGAGTAGAGTGTTGTGTTATGGTTTTGGGTAATGAAGACGGTGTTTGAATTTAAATCAAGCCGTGCTTGGAGTAGCCCCGTAGAGTGTATCGTTGACAAAGTGACGAAAATTAAAATAACAATCGAAGAGATGATGGCCAGCGACCAGCAACAAAAACAACCAAAATTAGTTTTTAGCTAAAAGAAATCAAATAGTTTTGGCTGAAGTTGTAACAAGTTTAGTTTTTTTTTTTACTTTACAACAAACAAGTTTAGTTAGTTTTTCCACACAATGAGAAATAGCGACGTCGGCGGTGATAGCGACCGACAACAACTACAACAATATCACATCACAGATCGATTATGCGTTTCACTGACCAGCAACCGCACAGCGCCGAATAAAATCAATTGATTTGTTTCTGTTTTTGTTGAATTTTTCACGTTTAGTTAATATACAAATTGTTTTCCTATTTTTCTTTCCTTACGTTTTATCTACACTTATGCTTGTTTTGCTTTCTTTCCGACGTAGCAGTATTGAAAAATGACTATGGGTTGGTCGTGCTAAACGTTGTCCAAAATATCGAAATGTAAAAAAAACTCACAAAAATTCCACCGACCGTCGTTGTCAACGTCAAGCAAAAAACAATAAAACACGACTACCGACTAAAACAAAACACACAAAATTTGTTCTATGAAAAAGGCAGCGAGAAAAGTGAAAATCACTCACGGCACTCCAACACACACAAGCACACGTAGCTTAACACAATTGCCAAAAACCGAAGCGAGAAAATCAAAATAACTCATTCATTATTATTAAAATGTCAAGAAATTGTCGTAACTTGTTGAATTGGTTAAAATCGGATGCGATTCATTAATTAATTAATGAATTGGTGACGAACAAACCTTCCTTCTTCAGCAAAAAATCACTAAAATCGCAATTATATTCCCTCTCTGGCCGAAGAACATTCACTGGAAAGTGAGTACCGTGAATGTCATGGAATGCTCAAAGCACCGATGACATATGACATCGATTTATAGAATTTGTTATCGATTTTTAAGCCGGCTAGGAAAATTAAAGCTTTGAATTGCCAAAAATTCATGTTTTAACATATGAGCATGGTAGAACTAAGACCGTAAAGTCATGTAATCATGTTTAAATTTTACATTTAAATTAATACATTTGACATCTCATAGTCAAAATCTATATTCATAAATTCATTGTGTACACACAAAATCAGAGATGGGAACTGTTTTTTATACATTGAAATTTAACAAGGTAAATTACAGAAAATGCAGAGCTGGGAATTCTAATTTGAAATGAGATTGCCTTTATTTCATTGTACCATGCATATGTGTATTATAAAATAAATGTCATGAAATATTAAATACCAAACTAGGTCTCATCTAAAAATAATTTAATTTTAAGACACTTTTGTGATATATATTTTATGAACATTTCATGGGTCAATGATATCAAGGTAGGGCTATGATACCATATGATTTTAATTTGTTTATTTTCTTGGTTTAATATGTCATCTTTATTTGTTTATGTATGTGTTTTCATTTCAATAACAAAAAAATTGTTCAGAAAAAAAATCTAATTCGGGTGTTTTCAAAATGTTCATTTCAAAGCATGCATCGACAAAATCTAGAGTTTTTGTAGCGAAATAATCCTTTAGAGATATATAGTACATGATTTTGAAAAGAAGTGTTGACCTTTCATTCAGTTATCGCGGTTTTCAATTATTTATTCAAAATAAATGCAACAAGTTGTCGATGCGCTGTGTCGATGCGTCTACCTATATTCTTCTACCATGGTTTTATGTATGTATTCTCACTTTTACTCTTCAAATAAATCATCTAATAGTAGGTTAAAGGTGAGACTACATAAACAGCTTGATGTCTTCGCATGGCATATTTTGTGGCATATTATAAAGAGATGCCAGAGCCGCACTCAAACTCTGCCGTCGTTTTCCTTTATAATTTTACATTAATATGCTTAGCCATGATGCCAAGCTTCATTGTTGCAAATATTAAATAGCAGTAGCAATGAAAGGTTAAAGGTGAGAATACATAAAATGTTTTTTTGACTGGCTTAAGTCATCGGCTGGCTTCTTCGGAAAAGAACAAAAGAGCGTAGGGTTAAAATCGAACTAAGTCGACCTAAAACTCCTTTGTTCCTCTACGAAGAAGCCAGCCGATGACCTAAGCGAGTTTTAAAAAAAACGTTTTATTTAATCTCACCTGAAGGCTAATTTTAGTAGTTATCATTTCATGATAACAATTTTGATATTGAACAAATTCCCATTTCATTTGGGAAATTCACCAAAACGTTGTCTTTACCAAAATTGTCGCGTTACCATCGTTCTATGTATAGCGCCACCTACATTCCATATTGTCTAACATATCGCATGTATCGTAGACAAGACCCTTATATTTTTTGGGCTATCATTCCAAAGTGAATTGCTTTATATTATCAAACGAGAAACTCTAAATGTGTCGTACAATAAGAATGACATTTCATGAAATTGTTACAAATTGATTAAAATCGGATGTGAATTATTAATTAATTCAAGAACTAATGACGAACAAACGTCCTACTTAAGTATAAAATATAACAGAAATGTAATTGCAATTTCAAAACAAGGCTATAAAATAAAACCAAAGGCAGAGTGAAAGATATGAAACATGTTGTGAACAAAATTAATTGAAATGACACATTTAATTGATGTTAAGGTTCAACAGATGGCGTTGGAATTAAAAAAAAATGTAATGTCAGTGCTTACTCATTCGATTATTTTAAGAATTATGTAAATTAATTCTAGCGTTTTCCCCTCAAATTTAATACATTTTCCAAGTGGTACAGGATATTTTCATTGATTTGTATAAATCGTATGTACTGTCTAAATTTTTTAGTTCCAACTTCTATTGATCATTTCAAATTTTTAATTTTTACGAAAGCTATAAATCAACCCCCTTTCTTTTGTCCCCCAAGCAGAGGCAAATGGCAACCAATTACGATTTAGAGTAATAATTGTAAGATCATTTGGCACACCCTATTTTAAATTGTTAACGCACGCCAGTCATAATTTTTTGAGTCCAGAAATTGCCTTCATTTCCCTCCCCGATGAGGCCGATTCAATGCAAGAATAGATATGGTGGGTTTGTTTTGAAAATAAAAAAAAATAAAATAGAAATGAATTGAATTTATTTAGTTTTAAATAAAAATAAGGTCAGGAGAACTATTCTGGATATTATTGATAGAGAGGGATGTGTTTGTGTATCTGCAAGCCAACGTGAAATAGAGGGTTGATGATAAAATCCTCTTTTATGCAGGGGATAATGCAATAATTCTTCATTTTCGACACTCGCAACCTTAACAGAGGAAAAATATATAAAGGAGATTAAAACTATATAAAAAGCCAATTAAAGACAAATTGAGGATTGAAATCTTTACTTCGAGTTAACAATGGGCTAATTAAAAATTGTCTATGACTTTGTAAATAAATGCCCGCATATTGAAATGTTGCTATTGGTGAATGATTTCGATTTTCGTGGGATATCTGACGATTTTTGAAACCATTATATTTAAATTAATTAATAAACAAAAAAGATTAAAAAATCTATTAAGTCCTTTAAATAGGCTTGGGAAACGTGGTAAATAAAACGCCTTATATTATATTCTATGTGTTTGCTAAGTTAAATGAGAACACAAGAGGACTCTTTCTGAAACCGCTTAAAGGAAGGATACATAAAACGCTTTTTTGTCTGTCTTAAGTCATCGGCTGGCTTCTTCGGAAAAGAACAAAGAAGTGTGGGGCCAAAATCGAACTAAGTGAATCTAAAAACACAACACAAAAATTCTCTTGTTCAACTAGTGTCGAATTAATACTGATGCCGAAGTTGATGAGCTTGATCACATTCGAAGGAAATACGTATTTATTCAAATCTCAGCATTTCCGTTACGATTAGCCCACTTATATTTTCATTCGTTTGCCTAATAAAATCACCTAACATTTGCTTTTTATCCTCCTAAAAATCTCAAGTGGTTTCTGTTTTTTTTTGTTTCCGAATTTTGTCCAAAATCATCCTCTACATTTAAACTTGTTCGCCAGCTGTTTTAATTCGCTTATTTTGTTTTCTTTTTTTTTTGATTTGATATCCTTTGATTTTGTTTTTGCCCAATATTACAATTGCAATTAAAGTGGTTGAAATTAGGACAACCCCTCCCTCCAGGGATATCGCAGAGCCACCACAGAAACGGTGGTTGTAGCCCAATACCCATTGTTATGATAGATTAATCATTCGGTAAACAATGTGACCTTGTTATAAAAACTCGGTTTCCTTTCGCCGGCAACAAAAATAATAAAAAAAACAATACCCCATCCTTTTTCTCAATTAGTTTCAGTTGCGTATTTACCCAAAACAAATTTAACCGATACCCCGAATGCAATTGTCTGTCACTTGGAGCGTGCAGAGATGATGCAGGAGACCAGGTTGCTACAACGCAAACCCTTTTTAATGTCGGTGGTAACAAATTTTCTATTTTTCCAACTCCATTATCAGATTTGGTGTCTTTGTGTGTCGGGAATAGTGAACGAATTTTCGGGACGCGGTGTGTATGTGTGTGTGTTTGTGCATAAATTTTTGTTTAACTAATTTGGTGGAAATATTCTCTATGTTTCATACGCGCAATACACAACCTACCCTTTGTTTTCTTTTCATGGCGTTTCATTCTTTATCCTCGGCGAAGTGGGTTAATTTATGCAAAGTTGCGGTTGTCAAAAACAAAAACCAAAAAACGGGGATTGATGACTGGAACATTTCTAAGAATCTGGTGTTTTTTCCGACAGATTTTTTGGTCTGCTCATAGTTCTATTCAGCCATTACTAGCCAACGTAATATGCAAATGCCTTTCAAAGTCATGCCTAACGGCCAGATACAGGCTATTATTACAAGACTCATCCCGTTCGCCTGGGAAAATTGTCATATGTCAAGTGGCAACTTTAATTTCCAATGCAAGGCGAAAAAAATATGTAAATTTAATTTATCGATTTAAACTTGCGTAAGTTTATTGCGAACCATATTAAAATTGCGTAAAGTACAGTCAAAGTCGGTCTTTTGTATTTGTGATTCCATTGAGTTTAAAAAAAATCCTGTGAAACGGAAGCATTATAAGTAGAAACTCATAGAAATTAATGGGAACGATGAAAACCTAGTCTTCACTGCTCTATGATGATCAAATACAGGGCGAGATAAAAAAACTGCAATAAAGTCAAACGTCATACTTTTTACATTTTTTTTTCAATTTTTATTGAAGGAAAAAAAATGTCGGAAATAGCATCAAATTTTAGAATAAGTTTAGATTCGTTCGAATTGGTCACCTTTGGCACGAATTATGGCCTTCAAACGGCCAATGAAAACGTCACACGCTGCCCGAATGTTGCTCTGCTGTTGTTCCCGGCGAGGCGCTTGTTTGAGGTGATCGATACTTCGGTATTTTTAGTGCCAACCTTGCTTTCCAAAAGGAATTAGCGAGGAACCTCATTTTGTAACCATTCATGGGTGGCGCGTGCTGACTGCGATGGTGCTGAGTCCTGTAGGATGTACCAAGGTCTGAAGCCAAAATGTGTGCGTGTCCAAGGCTTTAATACACCCTCCAGAACATTTTCGCTATAATATTCGGCATTTATTCTGATGCCACGGCCGCACCATCACCATGGCCGGCGCTTGAGTTCTGGTGGCCATCCGAAGGTGCACATTTTCAGCTGACCTCTTTGGCAAGTAAACACGCAGTTTGTTTACAAACTGCTGGACAACGGATCTTTTCTCATCGAAGAAAACCAAAAACCAAATTCGGAAGTTCACCACTTTCGGCCAAGCAAAGCAAATGTTTAGCTCTTTTGAGTCTATTTTCTTTCTGTTGCGTTGTTGTTCTTTCTGTTACCTCGAGCTCATTTTTCAATATTTGCCGAATGGAATATTGCGATATGTTCAGCTCACGAGCAATTTTACGGCCACTGCGACGCGGGTTTCAATAACTTTTTGCAATACTTGTACCATAGACAAATAAAGGTATAGACCAAAAAGTTTATAAATTTACCCCTTCTACTAAAGTCACTCAGGGCTAGTAAAGTCACTCGACTTCGAAAACAATTTATTCAATTTTTCTGCTATTTAAGTTCTTTATTTTTATATTTCACGACATAGTTGGGTAATGTAAATACAAAAAAAGTCACTGTTTCATTTTCAATTGATAAATCATAAAAATATTCAATATTTTGTATTTTGAGAGAATTAAGAGAATAAGACTATTCTCTCTCACAGCATGAACGACATTTATTGAAGCACTTTTTTCGAAGATAACTGATGAGAAAGAGAAAGAGAGAAAAAAAATTTTCTGAGCACAGGCTACTGAGTATCACACCTAATGTATGAGTATCGACATAAATAACGATAACCGAAAGTGATCAAACAACATAAATCGAGGAACCATTGTCCCAATACCTAATAATTTTATTGATTGACAAACGAGGCTCAGAAATAATTGACGGATCCACCCCATAGAAATGCTGTTGCCATTTTATAAGGGGTTTCTACTTTTGTACAGAACAAATTGGCCAATATTGTTTTAGTTTTTTTTTGTAGTTGTTTTCATTTATTGAAGGGTTGTTCTGCGTTTAAAGGAAATAAAAGGAAAATGGCTAGGCGGTTTTCACAACTGTAAGTGAAAGCTAATATTATTGTTAAACACATTTTCCAATTCCAGCTAAATTTTCACTTTCATGTCTCTTCTGCCTCTTCTTATTTCATTTAAATTTTTCATAACAGGTGCTTGTCATCGCCAACTGAGGGATGGGATTAAAATTTAGTGGAGAAACTCTCTCGTTTTTTAATTGGAAAGAATGCAAACGAAAATCGCGGCAGATGTTTAACATGTGCTCTAGGCCGGTACTTTAACATGTTTTTTTTTTGTTTTGTGGAGGAGTCCCAATGCAGTAGTTGAGGTTGGAGTAATCAATACCAAAGTGTTGTTGGACCCTCGGAAATATCATGGAAATTAAGAGCCTTATAATGAGTTGACAATTATTTGAATATTTTGTTTGGTTTTTGTGTACCCCCTATTCTATTTTTAAGGAGAAGAATTTCCTAGAATTGTTAATCTCACGTAACCTCAATCATGCTGTAGGTTTTTTCTTTCTTTCCTCATCCTAAAACAACAAATGCCGTGCCGATTACTTTCTTGATATGAAAAGGTTAAAAATGTAAAAAACTAACCCCCCATAACTAAATCAATTGACGTGTTGATTGGTGATCGTTATCTGTTACCAATAGAGAGAAACAACAACAATAACTCCAATGAAAAAAGGATCTCTATTTTCGAAATGTCTTCAAAATATCCACCTATACGAGATGGTAACATTCTTTGTGGGATATTGTTTTTCTAGTTCTTTTTTTTAAGAATTAAGGGTCACAGAATAAAAAACGAGAGGGAATCCAAGGAATGTAGCATCAGATCGGCTGACATGCGTACATACATGAATTGACAAGTTTTTGACATGGCCATGCAATTAAAGTTACCTTTTGTCGGCACGAAATGAGATCTTCAAAGTCAGCTGATGAAATCTTCTCTCAAATTGATCAATGAAAACGATCTAGAATTGTCCAACAACAAAACTCCAGCACCGGCAGCAGCCGAAGAGGAAGAATAAAAGGATTATGTGTATTAAAGTAGCAAATAGGTATTTGTTTAATTTAGAGGAGATAAAAGAAAAAAAAAATAGAAAAGAAAGTGGAAAATGGAAAACTGAGACAGATGACATAGCACACAGTTGTCGAATCGTTTAAATGTGTGTTGTTTACAACGTTTGATAAATATCAGAAGAGTAAAATTAATTACATTTCAAGGATTAGTTGGCTGGTATTGATTTAGGCCATGAAAGTCCTATTGTTAACAGAATCGACATATGGAACACAAAACTGATCAGGCAATAAGACATACACACATAAATATAAATACATATTCCATATTGAAGTTCACTTTTTATTTTATCCAAACATATAATTCGCATATTTTGGCCATAGTTTTTGAAAATAACACAAAATTAGCGGCCACATTTTTTTCTGGCTTTTTAGGCATCTCTATGTAGCAGGACCGTTTTTTTTTTGTGTTTACAGCAGGATCAGCCTAGGATCTAGCAACAATATTGTGGCAGCCAGTTGCGCTGCTCGCTTACCTCATAGATTGCTCATTGCTTATTCTTGGTGCATTGGAGAGCAATGAGTGCGACTTATGCACGTCCAGATACAAGATTAGTCCATTTATGGCAATTACGCTTTTACAACCAGCCTAAACCTTGAGCCACATTTTTTGTGGCCATTGGATGTGTGTGTGAGTGTGTCTGTTTGTATTTTATGTAGTTACTTGTAATAAACCAAGAACAACAACAACAACTGAAAAAGGAAAAACACATAAAACCAAAACGTTCATGAAGAGTTCAAGAAGCATTAGCTATCAAATGCTAAAATCTATGGCGCGTATTTAAAGGCTGTTAAACGCGTTCTCTACGTTTTTTCGGTTGTGCGCTTTTCTTTGGGCATCTTGCCGCTCCGACGCGACTCGTTGTGCAGTTCATGTTTTTCGGGCAGCGTGTCTTTTGCTGGCTTTTGTTCTCATTCTTTAATCAAAGTTGCATGTGCAGCATTTTCAACTTTGAACGGCTGTGGCAATGGCAACGTCCCCATCCCCGTCCCCGGCTGCTGTTGCAGTTGTTTTCTTTAATGTTTTCTAATAAAAAAACGCTCGAAAAAAACTATAGCAACGCTGCTGAAAAGCCTTTCAACGCATTAAAAAGATGATTTAAATCTTGAACGCGTGTTGAAATTCTAATGCTTTCCTAGGCATTTTTTCGTTTATTCTCTCGGAAAAAAACAACAACTGAAATATTTGATAAAAATCGTAGTACGTGGTTTTCCGGTTTTCTGCACTATTCGATTGCATTGTCTCGCCTAATTTTTACAGCAGCCAATGACTAGTCTCTTCCATTCCATTGAAATATGCTAAGCATTTGTTTAATTCAATCATTCGGTTGTGAGTCATAAAGAAATTGAACAGAACCATTTACAGAAGAAATCTATTTTAAATTTGTTTTGTTTAAGGGATTTGTTTATAATGATTTTGGATTCTCCATTTTGAATCGTTTTTGCAACCTTTTCTCGAAAATCGTTACCCTACCTCATGGTAAAATTAAGAGCATTTTTCGTATTTTATCTTGTCAAATTTTCCATCTCTGATTTGTGTATTTACAGGGTGAGATGAAAAACTGCAACAAAGTCAAACGCCATAATTTTTATTTATTTTTTTAACTTTTATTGAATGAAAGCATAAAATGTCGGAAATAGCATCAAATTTTAGAATTAGTTTAGATTTGTTCGAATTGGTCACCTTTGGCACGAATTTTGGCCTTCGAACGGCCAATGAAACCTTCACACGCTGCCTGAATGATGCTCTGCAGTTCACCAGCTTCGGCCTAGCGAAGCAACTCTTTAGCTCTTTTGAGTCTATTTTCTTTCTGTTGCGGTCCAAGTTCTTGCACTTTTTGGAATTTCAATGGCTCATTTTTCATTATTTGCCAAATGAAATATTGCGATATGTTCAGTTCACGAGCCAATTTTCGGTCACTGCGACGCGGGTTTCGATCAAGTCGTTTCCTTACTTTTCGAACCATTTCTGCTGATGTTGCTGTTTTTTTTTCGTCCACTTTCTTGACGTCGGTCTACGCTACCAGTATCACGGTAACGAGCGATGGTATGAGACACAAAAGATTTATTCACATTTAAATGCTGGAGTGCTCCAACGATGGCCACTTGTGGTTTTCCAGCCAAATATAAAGAAATCACACTATCACGGTTGAATTCCATCACGAATAACTTCTTATCTGGGAAATTCTCAGAAAAATGCTTTTGTACACTTGTAAACAACGCTAGTACAAATTGGGACTTACAACCCACGACAAATAGAGGTTTAGAACAATAAGTTGTCTCATATCCTCGAAAAAAGTGCATATAGCATTTTCAGATTAAATGAAACCTTTTGCAATTCAAATGAAACTTTTTGCAGCGGAAATGAAACCTTTTGCAGTGGAATTGAAACCTTTTGCAGTGGAAATGAAACCTTTTGCAGTGGAAATGAAACCTTTTGCAGCGGAAATGAAACCGTTTGCAACCGAAATGAAACCATTTGCAACCGAAATGAAACTTTTTGCAAATCAAATGAAACTTTTAAATTTATAGAAGGAAAAATAACAAAACATTTTTATTTTTAGTAGTTTTTAAATTAAATCAATTAATTATAACTAATATGTTGACAAAGAGGATTTTTTATTGATTATAAATATCTACATTTATTTATATTATTTCTTACATTTTCAATTATTGTAATAACAAATGGTTCTTTATTGATTTGATATAAAATGCTTCCATATTATTAAATTCCAAATGCTTAACGCTAAAAAGAGAAATTTAAACAAATTTTGGCCATACCATACCTATGCCAGGACTGAAACGTGATATTAAGCTTTACCACAATTTTTTATGGTTATAGTATACTATTAATCTTACCTAATAAAGGATTCCCGCTTCGCAGCTTTATTGATTATGGAGATAGAGCAGTCGAGATTTCAATAGACAGATAAGTGGAAATCATTAAATCAACTATGATCATGATTGCATATACTGTATGGGATCTACGACGAATATTTAGAGGCGTTACAAACCGAATGACAAATTTAATATATTCTCCTTTCCATGGAGGAGATTATAAAAGATACCTAATTCGGGTCCTTAAAAAAAATACCTTGAAAAACTTTTTTCAATCTTTCTGCATCTACACTTGTGTTTTATGGAAGCTTTAAGAAAAAATTTTATAAAAACATAAATATTAATAATCAATAAAAATTTCTCTTTAACTATATATTAGTAATAATTAGTTAATTTAATTTTAAACCTACTAAAAATAAAAATGTTTTGTTATTTTTCCTTCTTAAAATCTAAAAGTTTCATTTGATTTGCAAAAAGTTTCATTTCGGTTGCATATGGTTTCATTTCGGTTACAAAAGGTTTCATTCCCGCTGCAAAAGGTTTCATTTCCACTGCAAAAGGTTTCATTTCCACTGCAAAAGGTTTCAATTCCACTGCAAAAGGTTTCATTCCCGCTGCAAAAAGTTTCATTTGAATTGCAAAAGGGTTCATTTAATCTGAAAATGCTATATATTGCCGTTCATGGTGCAAGAGAAAGAGAGAGAGTCTTAGTCTATTCACTCAGTTCTCTCAATAGACAAAATATTGTGATTTATTAATATTTATCAATCATTACCAAATATGTTGTGAAATATACAAATCTACAATTCAAATATAATAAAAATTAAAAAAATGTGTTCGAAGTCGAGTGACTTTACTTGCCCATGGTGGCATCAGCCGGGAAGGATAACAATTTTCTCATGGTGAAAGAAAGTTCTGCCTTGTCGAACCTTCGAACTCTTAAGAGATCTTTTTTAGTTTTACTTTTTTAATAAAATATCTGTGTACTTTTTGTTCATGTCCAATGTTTAACTTCTGAAACCGCTTGATTTTTGAAAGACAGATCATTATAAAATTAAAATACAATTTAGTGGTATTCAAAGTTTATTCCGTATTGATTTTTAATCTGCAATTCTTCTTTGAAAAAATGTGTAGGCCCTGTAATGCCGTAAATCGGCAATAGATTTTTTATTGCCATAAAACCCCGAAAATAATAGGATTTGAAAGCTTTTAGTTAGTTACACATGTCAGGCCATTCATCAAAAAACCCCTAACGGAAACAACATATAGCCATTAAATTTTTATTTAACAAGTCGCACTGGGCCCACATTTTTATGTAATTGAAAACTATGAGTGTGTTTCCGATAAAATTGAATATGAATGGAGAAATCCATATTTAATCCACAGTTCAATCCAATTGTGGGCCATAATAAAAGTTGAAGAAAAGCTGTTTTTTCTTCTTCTTCTTCTTTTTAGCACAGCATCAATGATAATTTTAATAAAATGCCTTATTAGTGTTATTCTATCAATGCCATGTGAGATGATAATAATAAAAAAAAATAAATAATTTTCGAAATTTCATGCAACCTGCCACACCACACCATACATACCTGTTCGTAGCCGCGGCCAATTCCAAACGCATTGTCTATCGCTTTTCATTATCATTCAAATTATTCTCCACGATCTGGCAGATACGTTGGGAAAGCGCATGGCGTTTGATCCAATCCCTTTATTGTTATATTTGTTGCTGTTGTTGTTAGCTTGGTGGTTATCGCTTTTCAATGGGCCGAATATGCCGAGTCTTATCTTTGGCTGGTCAGATTTTATAGATTTTCGTTTTTCATTATTGGAGGTGAAATATTTTAATTATACCTACCGTGGCAAGTGGACAATGCCGGCCGCTGGCACCGCAACAGCCGCATCGGCAGCGGAAACCTAACAATGTTGTCGTTGAAATTTATGAATTTGACCCAATTCAAAGAACAATGGATACCGACCGCGGATTACCAGAAATAGGTGTAAAGTTCTCTTAATTAAAAGGCCATGTAGATAAACAAATAAAAATGGAAATTCCATCGATTCCAACGAGTTGGTTTTCCATGAATTTTCCGGCCATTGACCATTGGAGAAGCACAACCTTCATTGTTTTGTTAAAATAATAAAAGAATTCTGCACGAAAGCAAAAGGCAATCTTCAGAAAGTGCGTAACGTACAGCAGCTGATGTTTGGATGTTTTCAAAACACTCGCCACAAGGAGGCCAACGGAGAAAGCAGAAAGATGACCATTACGACACAAAGGACATTTGGTCACAACACTCACACAATAGCAGCAATGCCGTGTCGCTGGAAAATTGAAGTGCGAGAGAATTGAAATAAAGCCGCCACCGCCGCCGCCTATGGCTATTAACCTTTAAGCACCAAACCATATGGCACCCCGGGGCTGTCACTTGGTGCGATATGGACGAGACACTTTATAATTTACGCACTCTTGCCAAATCGTTGGCCATTGACTGCGATGGTGGACAGCAGTAGCAGCAGCCATCCCGGTAAGGCATCGAGCAGTTTACAATTTCGTGGCACATTTGCCAAGTCTTGTCGGCGTGGACATTTCGTGTGTTTTAATGTGACCACTACTCACGCAGCGATGCTATTGAGCTGTTGTTGTTGCTGCTGACCATTTTCCCTGTCTCCTTTTAACCTTATACTACATCTATCTATTTAGTGTGGACAAACAGAGGAGGATCGCATATTGCATTTTCTCTGGAAGGTAAGGAATTTTTAATAGTTTGTCGTTGTAGCTGTTGTTGTTGTTTTAAAGTCATGGCAATAGCGCAAATTAACGCCACAAATCGATTATTCACGGTTGCTTAGAAAATGGACAAAAACGACCAAAGAATGGCCAACCAATGTGGCCACCAAATTTTATTGTTTCACTGTGCCGATGGTAAATGGCAAATGGCCAAATCCATTTTGGCTTTAAGAAAATCTTTACATTTTATGACAGTTTTCCTGTTAACCTGCGGTGAGGTTTTTGCGGGAAAAGTGCGGAACTAGGGAATATACCAAGGGGTAAGAGAAAAAACCACACGCAAGAGTGGGTTTGTGTTGCCATAACCAAAGGTGTTTTTTTTTCGGTGAATTCATGCTGCTTATAAAGATTTCCTTTTAATTAAAGACTAAATCTTCTAGGTTTAGAAGTAAAAGTCGGTTCTTAGACTATTCTATATTTGCGCGACATGAAAAGACTTTGAAACATTTATGATCTTTAAATCGAAAATCGTTTGCAAAATGTCGAACCTGCAGTTTTTAATTATTCAAAAATCGACTTTTGGATCCCTAGATTAGCGCTATTCTGTCGACTTACGCATCCCTGGATCGGCTTTTAAAATTTGCAGGAACATCTTGTTATTCCGCCATGGTCCTTCTCTTTTAACGATTTCAAAACGAAGAGGGAATTCGTTTTGTCCCAAACATGGATTACGTCTTTCTACCCCAGACAGAGGTTTTAATTTTCAGGCCACAAAGGCTCCCCTGGTAGACATCTACCCTCTGTTCTAAGGATGCAACTCTGTCTAGGAAATCAAGATAGCTAGACATTATAAAGTTATCTAAATGACTGAAGTCGATGGATTCACACACCATTCTGTTGGCAGTTGGGATACATGTTCCATCCTATCCCCAAGTTGACCTTAGACCAAACACCATCTAGAAACCGTCTTTCCATTTGGTAGGAAGTAATCTCAAACCAAATAGGAATAGGAAATATGCAATTAATGGCATAATAATAAATTTTGTTTGTAAGCAAGATTGCCTTAAAAGTTAACCCTCCTCTTGTGCATATAGCACGATGATTGGCCCAGTTTACAGCTTTGACTTGCCTGAAGATGTAATCCATTTAAAACTCTGTAGGACTTTTGTAGTCCTCTGTAGGACTTTTGTAGTCTCTGTAGGACTTTTGGTATTGAAAATGGGTCATATAGGTCCACGTTTTATTTTTTTAAAACTTGCCAAACTTAAAGCTTTTTTACTTGTTTTTAAGTCAGAAAGTATAAAATAGTCAAATAGTTTCCCGAACGTCCAAAATACTCTGCTTGGTTGATAGCTATTGCGTAATTTGGGTCCCTACTAGGGTTTGGGATAGGAATCTTTCTTGCCCGCCCAGATATTTTTTCTGGTGGGAATTTTGATTTCCTTGGTCTCTAACTTGAAGAAGTTGCTCATATTTCCTGGCATAAGCATTTTTTCCACTTCAAAGCCAATTTGGCTGTCTGGTAGATTTTTTAACTTTTAAGGCTTCTTTATCTCAGAAAGTATAAAATGCTTAAATAGTTCAACGAACGCTGAGAGTAAGCTATTGCACATTGTCGGATTAAAGTTGCTTTTTGCATGCAATCGGAATATAGTGAATTGGGTTCGATACCATATATCGCCAGATGATAAAACCTATGATTGCCTAGGCTTTTCCGGTCTGATAGAGGCTTTGAAAGTGGAAACATAGCTTTCTGGATTCGCGTTTAGGCATTCGGTTGGGTCTAAAGGTGCAAGTACATAAAGAGTTTTTTTTGCTGACTTAAGCCAGGAGTCTTAAGTTGATTTAGTTCAATTTCGCTCCGTAACTTATACTTGCTCACCCTACCCCCTCTACTCTTTTACAAAGAAGACAACCGATGACTGAAGCCAGTCAAAAATGCGATGTATGTATTCTGACCTTAATTATACCCTACAACACTATGTGTTGGGGGTATTATAAGTTTGATTGGGCCAGAATTTATGTAACACCTCGAAATATTGGTTTCCCATATAGGAAAGTATATATGGATCTTCCTAGCTCGCCGAGCTGAGTCGATCTAGCTATGTATGTCCGTCCGTCCGTCTGTCCGTCTGTCCATGTTAATTTGTAATCACTCTACAGGTCGCAATTAGAATGTAGGTAGGGTTAAGGTCAGAATAGAACCCTATTTCTTTTGGAGATGATCGCATAATATTTAGGGGTTGAAATGGACCAACAACTGAAAAAATTCCTGATTTTGCAGTTGCTCTACAGGTCGCAATTATAGACCAATCGAAGCGGAATTGCGCATGTAGCTAGAGTTTAGGGCGGGAAGGTCATCCAATTTAGGTGGTCATCGGATAATATTTAGCGGGTAAAATAGACCATATCTTTTGTGTTGAAAAAATTCAAAATTTTTCATTAAACCGCGAATATTTTAAATCCCGGCGAAATCAGAAAGCCATGACAAGGTTACTTCTGATCTTTACATTGACGTTAACATCCATCAAATCGGATATATAGCAAAATATGTGCGATATATATGTCTATCAAAGAAGATATGCTTGAAAGATCTCTTATATGTCGAGAACGGCTGAACTGATTTCGACAGTTCTCATTAATTCAAAATGGCCTCTTGGCAGGAAAGAAAAAACGTCTAAAAATTGCATAAAAATATCTCTCTAAAGATGAAAATATTGATTTTGTTATTATTTCTCATATTTTTTCAATTTTGTCATATTTTTTGGCATATTTTCATTTTGAATTAAACATTTGGTAATATTTCTACAGCTAACAAAACTAAGTAGTTAGGATATCAGGATATCATATACAGATCGCATTTATGGCCCGATCCTTATGAAATTTTGCATGGGGATAAGATGAGGGTCAGAATAGAAGCCTACTCTTTTTGGAGATAATCGCCATATATTTAGGGGTTGAAATGGACAAAAAAAACTGCAAAATTGTCAGCAAGTTGTAATTATCGCCCGATCGCATTTGAATGGAGGTTACCGGACATTGCAAAAGCCAAATAGTTTTGGATGGCCATCCAAAAATATTCAATGTGTGAAATAGTTTGCCAACTTTTGTAGACAAAATACGAAAATATCCATTCCAGTGACTTTTTGGAGAATTATAGGTCTTTGGGAAATATTGTTTCCAGATCTAGGAAGACCATTTACGTGCAACATCTACCTATAAATTGGAAATGAGCAAATTAGTTCAAGTTTCTATTATTCGAAAATTAGAACGAAACCTATTGGTTTTCTTTTATTTGTCACAATATATTGTGGAATTCTTTCGAGCATCTGGCCTATATAAACTGTATCATTTATTATAGTGTTGTAGGGTATTCAACGGTCGGCCCCGCTCAACTGTAGCCTTTGCTTACTTGTTTTAGTTAGATTAGCGGGTTCTTCTGTACGGACTAGGGTTACGGATCTTCAACTATTTTTTTCTTTTCGAGGGCTTTATAACGTAACGCTGTAGCCTCATTTAAGTATTATGTAGATAAACTTGGAAAAGTAAGATTTACGGTAAGTATGGATATAGGCAACTACCGCAAAGTTAAAGTAATACAGAATCGCTTGCTATTCCTGTATAGTAAATATGCACATGGTAAATAAAATACGACACACGACCTCAACCTGTAACTGCATTGCGAGTTAGATATGTATAGACCAGCTCATCAATTTCATTTCTAATATTTTGTATATTTCCTCATTTTTTTTTACACAAAACATCGAAATGCTCTATTCATTAATGCCATATCACAACAGATGTTGATATTCACGCTCGCTCTCCGCTGCCACTGAATGTCCTCCCAAAAACCGTTGCCGCTTATTGGACAGTCTGTTCGGGCGGTAATGCCATACCTTTTGTTTTGCGGCAATGACATTTAGCGTATTTAAATATGCAATTTATTGTGAAAAATTACCCCCGAAAAGTGACCAAACAAGGACGGACGCAGCGAGGGGACGGATTATAACCACAAATGTGTAATAAACACTTGGAATACAAAAACCTAACAAATGGTCAAACACAAAGCCAGGATAAAATGCCATTAGCAAGGATCTCTTGTTTCTTTTATCTAGCATTTCACTATGGAAGGGAGAAAGTGAGTCGGCTGAGGAGCAGAATGAAGAGGAGGAGGAGGATCACCCCTGAAAAGAGCCAACAATGCAATGCAACTGGCTGACTTATTGACTTTGACACAAGGTCGGTCTGTTAGCTTCGTCTAATTTATGACCACTTTTCATGTCAACATTTTCCGTTTTCCCCCATTTCAATGGCCGACATTTGTTACAGCGGCCAGAATTACAAGCCAAAATAATGGTTAATCCACCAAACAGACACATGGAAATCAGCAGGAGTTCCGAAACCCATTTTAAATTGCTTAGAGCAACCTGGCTGGCTGGCTGACTGACTGACTGGCAGTAAGAACAAGGCGAGGAACCAGTGCAACTTTATTTCTCTTCTGAAACAAATAGGTATGGGAATCGAACACAAATCATCATTAATTTCGTTTCATTTTCTTCGAAGATGGGCGTGCACTACGCCCATCTTGTTTAATATTTTTTTTTTTTGCAGGAATTCCATCCTGTTCATAAGAAGAAGAAGAAGAATCTACGTCGTCCAACTGATTAACCAGCCATTGTATTTGTTTTATCAATACGGATTTATTTCGGATATTTCATACTTAAAATTTATGGTTAAACATAATCAAAGCGGAACGTTTGATATCTACATGAGGAGAGGAGTGTAGTGCTGTGCTGTTCTGCGAGTCTGCCCAAGCAGACATAGACGCCAGAGGCGTTGGCCATAAATATCTTTAAAGCGAGCATATCCTTTTAAAGCAATCCATGTCCAACACTTGGATTTGTGTTAAGATGCCACCGTATTGTTGTAATGTAACAACACTGTTGATGTTGTTGTTGTTGTTGCGCAGGGTTGCTGACAAATGACCAGCTTGTTGTGTGTACTAGAGCTAGAGGTTGTGTTGTAATAAGAGCATTTAACAAGATCGTGCGTCAACTCCCCAAAGATTTCAGCTTGGGCTCATATTTTGGGTATCAAATTTGGTTGTTGTTTCTACTAATGCTCATTGTTGTTGCTGTTTTATGTTTCCTTGGAGTAGCGGGCAGGGAGATATGCTTGAATTGCCATGCAAACACACACACGCATACGCAGATCGTTTGACTTTTCCCTTGGCTTCTGTTTGCCTTGCATGAAAGTATTTAGCGCGAAGTGTTCGGTCGTGCTGTTTTAGTTTAGAAAACATTTGTTTTCACATGTTTTGTTTGCCAGCGCTGGCAGCTCGGCTGACATTGACACTGCTGCCGCCGCTGATGATGCGACATATTTTTGGCCACCTCCCGTGCTGCCGATGCTGCTGGAGCTCTGTTGTCATTTTTGTTTTCTTGAGTTAATTATTTAAAAAACCATAAATCTTCTTCTACAACTACCAGCTTTCAAAGGCCAAGAAAGGAATCTTCCAGTTGTCATTCTAAAATCAAACACAGTGTCTTTCTCTCTTTGTCTCTCCTACACATTTTTGTTCTCTGTGTAGGATGCCCTGTGGCCCTGGGCAGATGCGTTTCGGTTTTCATTTTTATTATTCTTACCCCGCGTGATTATTATAAATTCCCAAAAAAAAAACGTACCACAAAATCCCTGGAACACAAAAATGCAATGGGGGTAATAAAATGTGCCTTTGTTGTCAATGTGTTTGACACAGAAAAACCGTTGATCCTTTTGGTTTTGTAATAGTGACAATCATAATCCAACACCACAAATGATGTTTATCCTTTTAGGATGATGCACAGAAACACACACGTACACACACACAAGTAGATGTTTGTATGTGTGTGGAAATTGAATTTGTGTTAGTGTAACTAAGGCTCGACACACACCACGTTATGTTTGTACACAAATCATAGGGCGCAAACAAAAACAGCAATTGTGCGCTGTACCCCAGACCAGGCCCGGCCATTCTCGGCCCATAACAAAACCACCATTGTCCCTAAGAGTGTCTGTTTTTCCAAAGTTTCCAAATTGTATTCATAGATTTTCATTGTCAATGTTTTGGGTCCTTTTATGCGCTGAGACAGAAGGCAGGCCAGCAGTGACAAAAAGAGTCCATATAATTTATGGTGGATAGCGGGAATGTTGTCATTTCATTTCCGCACACAAAAGAAGGTCACCGCTAAACACTTCATATTTGCCGGCGTAGCAGCGAGTAGTGGGAGTTTATCATCCAAACATAAACTTTATTAATATTGCTTTCTCTAGTCTCCATTATCGTTGGGCTAAATATGAATAATGCTTGATTGTCCTTTTTTTTATTTCGATGGAGAATATTGGCAGCGCCATCGTACCAAACAACGGCCTTTTACTATCTTTGTTCGATTTTGATTTGATCTATTGATGTAGGGGAAAATATACGGCGATACCTTCATTAATCTTAGATAAATCCTATATTGATTATTTAAGTAGATCCCTTTTTGTATGGGTTCAATACAAGGATGTAATGGAAAGAATCTATAAATTTTCTTGTGGGTACTAAAAAGCGTACGTGACCAGCGGTGAATGGGTACTTTCTAAGAAAAAAAGCAGTTCTTCGAATAAAAAATAAAGGCTTCTTGAAAATCTGATAATAGAGAAATGCTCTTCATTATATTTGTTGGGCTATTTTACTGTTCTCACTCACCATTATAGGAGATTTTAGATTTCTACCCCAACCCCTAATAGCCATAAAAATATAGTTGCAGCTTCTTTGATTTTGAAGGTTTTTTTTTCAATATATGTGGCAATTTAATTGCACTTAATTCGCTCTCTATTCGTTGCTTGAACCTTTGCTATGAAAAAACTAATTATTTTTCCAATAAAAATTTGCCGAGCGAACATCGATATTTGTACATTGTTCGATTCAAAACTTTCCCACAAAACGATAAAATATGTCTCATTCCTAACAAATGAGAATATTTATCGAGAATATTAATTATGTGATTTAAAATTTTCAAATAATTATAATTTTGTCATGGTTTGGAACCGGGCATCCTCAAACGAAATAGTATCAAGAAAGCTCACATATTATGGCAGGTCGAGAGAGTCTCTTACCAGTCCGCCAGAACGGCAATAATGTAACAGTTTTTACTACGATAGTAGATTTTCCTTTTATGATATCGAAAAAATAGGAAAACTAGTAGATTCTTGCAGTTTCTGGAACCATGAAATTGTGAGCAACGAAAATCCCACGTTGGGCGCCATACGAAGTCTAATTGAAAGTATCTCATAAAATTGAAAGGAAATATCACATAGCGTTCTGTGCGTTAGGATTTCTCAATTAACGAATATGTCCAAATGGTCAGAAATTTTGCAGCCAGTTCCAGTTGGGACTAAAAGGGTAGGCTCTCGTGTAAAATATATATATATCACAGTCTGATGGCAGTTTTTTTTTTTTTCAATCCAGGCCCGATTGCTAAATTAGGTCACCCAAATCTTAACAACACTGTGTAGTCAAAGCAAATTAAAAGAGTCATAAGGGTTTAACAATCGCTTGGTGGACTTATTTTAGGCTTTGCTTTCAATTGCGTAGTCGTGTTTGTAGCCCACCAACGATCAAGATAGCAACGATCGTAACGCTTGACAACCTCATCTACACTTCATAATTTCACTTTTTCAACTCTCCACACACTCACGCACGTACGCACGCATCCAACTCTCCCACGAATATCAAAAATCCTATTTCGACTAATATAATCACCGACTAAAGTTTAAATTATCTCCAGATCGCTTCATAAATTTTGCCCACAACATTAATTTGTCAGTTTTATCGAATCTAATTGATTTATTAATTGTTAATTTATTTCATTTCACTGCCAAATAAAATTATCTAACAACGGACGAATGTCAAACAATCGCAACAACACGAAATTTGCATATTAAACAAAATTCACCAAAAAACTGCCAGCCAGCCAGTCAGCCAACCAGTCGGGCAATCTAACAGCCAATCAAGAATTAAAAAAATAACATCACACAATTATATATTGAATATTCATTTCAAATTAGACAACAACGAGTGAAAAAAAAATACAAAAACAGCACGATTTGGGCATCCACCAAAGTCGAATAGAGGTCTCTGCAGGGCGATTTGAATTCATTGCCAGCGAGATTTGTTATTGTCTTTTTTTGTTGTTCTTCTTCTCTTTCCCAATATTTATGCCCCTCAATGTTCTCTAATGACAGACAACACATTTTATACGTATTTATGTACACACAAACATACATATGTATTTGGTTATGGCTTCGAAATACCTGTGAACTGGTATCGACAATTTCAAATGATTTTTTATGGCTTTTATTGATTTTGAACAATTTTCGTTCATGTTTTATGATAATTAATGTAATTTATAGATTTTTAAACATTTCCTAAACACATCGATGGCTGAGATTCTTATTTTCAACTGTGATTCGTGATTGGGGATTGTGGGGAAAGAAGTAGAATAAATATTTTGAGAATTAAGTATTGGTGATCTCTGGCGAATGTCAGGGCTGAAGAAAAAAGGGACAGGACATATAATCCCGTTCAAAATAGTTTGAAAAAGGGATATTTCGAAGACTATCAGATGTCTTGTTGTGGATAGATGGCTATTCGAGTCTTCTGAATATATATAATCCCTTCTAGCAACAAATTAGAATCTGCATGCTCCAAGTAATAAGTAATCGGTGTGCACGATAACGCAATAATTTGAAGAAAAAAAAAAAAAAACAAGGAAAAAAGCAGCCAAGTTTGGCAGGGCCGAACTTTTAATATCCCCAACAATTTTGAAAAACTTTAATAAAATTTTAAAAAAATTCGTAGAAAAAACCCTTTAAAATATAAGGTGAGATGAAAAAACTGCAACCAACTTCAGACTGCTGTCATTTCTAAGCCACTCGTCCGACAGCTGTTAAAATTATTCCAGTGACAGCTGATTATATTGTTTTCAAGCGTACAAAAGAATTTGGTGAGAATTTTCCAAAAAAAAAGTTATTCGTGATGGAATTCAAGCGTGATAGTGTGATTTCTTTATATTTGGCTGGAAAACCACAAGAGGCTATCGTTAGAGAACTCCAGCATTTAAATGTTAATAAATCTTTTGTGTTTGGTACCATCGCTCTTTGCCGTGGTAATGGTAGCGTAGCCCGACGTCAAGGAAGTGGACGGAAGAAAACAGCAACATCAGCAGAAATGGTTCGAAAAGTAAAGAAGCGTCTTGATCGAAACCTGCGTCGCAGTGGCCGAAAAATGGCTCGTGAGCTGAACATATCGCATCAGAATAAATGCCGAATATTATCACGAAAATATTCTGTAGGATGTATTAAAGCCTTGGGCACGCAAAAATTTTGGCCGCAGACCTTGGACATTCCAACAGGACACAGCACCATCGCACTCAGCACGCGCCACCCAAAAATGGTTACAAAATGAGGTTTATCGCTTCATTTCCATCGCACAATGGCCACCAAAATCTCCGGATACCAATCCGTTGGATTATTGTGTCTGGAGTATTTTGAAGAGCAATGTTGGCACTAAAAAATACCAAAGTTTCGATCACCTCAAGCAAGCGTTTCGCCGGGAATGGGCCAAAATACCGCAGAGCAACATTCGGGCAGGATGTTTCATTGGCCGTTTGAAGGCCATAATTCGTGCCAAAGGTGACCAATTCGAACAAATCTAAACTTATTCTAAAATTTGTATGCTATTTCCGAAATTTTTTTGGAGTTGCAGTTTTTTTATCTCACCCTGTATAACCTCACTTTAATTTTCTCTTAAGAACCAAAATCTTTTGATGATCTGGTTTCGATAGTAAAAAAATTAACTTCATTTTGCCCACTGTTGTTTTGGATTGGTATTTTGACATTGTTTTTGTAAATATTTTTCTTGTCATGTCTTCATCTGTGAATGTCAAAAAAAAAGAAAAAAATCACACTGGCGTCTACAACAACAAACAATCAAACAACTTTGGAAACATCCGAAAATTGTTTGGCGGATTCGATTCATTAGCCAAAAACAATAAATAAAATTAGAAAAAAAAAAGATCCAAAACAAAATAAAGCTTGCACACACCTAGTCAGCGCTGTCGTCACTAATCTACGAAGCTTCTCAAAATTTGATATCATTCAGTCAATGTAATCGCATCGAAATGACAAGATGAAGACACACATCATGGACGGACAAACTACAGAAATGTCTACATGGATGTGTGTTAGTTGGTATGTAAATGGCTGGGAAGCTGGTCGGCCGCACACAATGAAAACAGGTGTTTTTATTCTCTGCTCTGTTTGTAGCTTTTATATCATTTGTTGGATTGTGTGGTGGCTGGGCCAGTATGTGTGTGCGTGTGTGTTTGTTTTGGCCAAATATTTTGGCTAAAAGACAAAACAAATTTTTTGACAATGTCGGAATACGGTATGTTAATCTTTTGGTACTCGAGATTTACACAATCCTTTTGTTCATTTGTGTGCGTTTGTCAATGCTGGGCGATTTGGTTATCTTTTCGTCTCTGTAGCAGTTTTGTATTAGTAAACACTCCAAAACAAATCCAAGTGACATCTTCAACGACCAGTGACAATAACAAGAACAACAGCTTAACAACAAGGACAAGGAGCAAATGAACAGGAACCTAGCCGAAGCGAAGAAGATGAGCACCGCAAGGAGCAAGCAGTCAGCGGCAGACAATGGCATACTCTTGAAGTGTTGGTAGGATGATTGTAACAGTCTGGTGCTTAGTACAAATCTTCAGATCTAAATGCAGGGAAGAGCAAATAAAAGATATTTTAAGTAGAGCAAAGTGCCTAAAGGATAATCACTTCAAAAATAAACACTCTCCAAAAAAACAAACAAGAAGGAAGAACAACTCCCACATTCACACACAGCACCTACACATCCATATAGGTACTCGTGTGTATGTGTTGTGTTTTTGTGCCAGAGAATTGTTTTGCTATTTGGGATTTGCCTGGATTTTGCCTCCTCCTCCATCTCCATATGCTTAGGTGTTTAGTTGCAAAAATTATTGCAAAGGATTGCGAAAAAATCTCATGCTTATGTCTGTCCCATCGAGTTGCTGCTAGCTCTCGGCTTTGTTTCGCCGCGACACAAAGACATCCTGGGCTTAACACAATGGCAATGTTTGCAAATTGAAAGGTGTGTTTTTTCATCCACAGAAAATTAAGGTGATTTAGCCGTCGAAATTTAGAGCAGATTTGCAAAAGGTGGAGGAAATTGAAAAAAGGAAACACTCATCTATTTGAAGGTTACCCATAATAATAAGAGCAAATGTTTACTAGTTCTGCTGTATAAATGCCTTAATTTAAGAGGATGTTTCCGAAGCGATATAGAGGAGATATGCTCTATGTTAAGTCAAGTAAAGAAACACAAAAGGAAGTTGCCACCAGAGCCGTGTGAAAAAGTAGGCAACAAATATAACCTGCTAAAAACAGGAGGTCGATTGCTGAATAATATAGTAACGATCCGACATCTCCACCCATTATATAAGGAAGAATCTAATAGTTTTCTGATAGCTTGGACTGACCTGAATTTTCTTTTTTTCCAAATTTGGTATTTGCAACCTGATAAGGGCAAAGTAACTTTTTAGTGGGCGAAATTCCCGGTTATGATGGTGTTGTTTGAACCGGTTTCGGAGTAATACAAGAACGGATCCATAAAATATCTACATGCTACATTATAGCCTACACTCTTTCCTTTCCAAGAAGGGTGGTAAGTGTTGATATTTTGAGGCAAGGTGAAATATGCGACCTTCATCCCTGTAGAGCAAGTCCAGGCTGGAAGCGGCGGCAATTGCTATTAAGCTCGTAGCTGGCACGCTTACATACAAATCAATAACGACATTATCTATGAACTAACATCTGTCCGAAAAGTTCTTGTCATAAAGACGTAATGAGATTGGACGGAGGTCCAGGCAAGAGGAACGTATTTTTCTTTCCCATAACCTTAGCCTTTCCATTTGAAGACACAAAATATCAAACCAGACTGATAAGAATGATGTCTGGTCAGATCGCCTGCCAGAGCCTGAAATGTTTGGAAATTCCTCCTTATGCTCAAGATTCCACCATATTCAAAATACGGAGGTTTAGCTCTAGACAAGACGTACATATAGACTACAATCATGCCTTTCCAAAATGGCGTCTTCAATGTTTATATCTCGATGTTAGGTAAAAATATACGACTCTCATCCCTGTAGAACTCTTTCAGCCTGGGAGGGGCAACAAGTTCTTCCAAGCTCGTAGCTAGCCGGCTTTCAACCTATCATACCCACAATGATGATGTTATCTATGAACTAACATCTGTCCAAAAAGGCCAGAGCAGTTCTTGCCATAAAGATGTATGTTTTATAGGACCCGTCGGCGCTATGGATGGAACGGAGGTCCAGGCAAGATGAACGCATTTTTCTTTCCCATAACCTTAGCCTTATCCTCAAGATTCTACTAAAAAACTGCAATCGAGATCCCTTCTCTTCCCAATAACAAAACAATATATATATTTAACTTATGCTCCGTTTTAGAACTACAAGAATTTAAAACTTTTGACTATATTAATCGATTTTTCCTTCATGACATCGAAAAAAATGCAAAACTAGTATATTCTTGCGAGTTTTGGAACAGAGCATTAATTTTTTAAATTCAAATCTAGATACATTAGAAAGATTTCAGTGCCTTGGTCAATTTTAAAACATTTCATGCTTCTCTGGAAACAAACCTACCCATGTAGATAAAAATATGTTTTCCAATTTCAGTTTTTATTGGCATGCCTGGAAAAATAATTAAGAAAAACAATTAAAATTTTCTTTGGGGATTGTTGTCACCTTTTTTTTTCCAAAGAAAACATCCAAAAACGGCAGAGAAACGATGATCGTCCGAGGAATTGTTTGACCACTTTAATACTCAATTATTTTATCACCAAAAGGTTGGTTATCTGAAATTGTTCGTGTATGTTCTCACATGCCAGGGCTTGAATGGCGCGGCTGGTCCTGCTGCTGTCTACCTACAACAAACCTAACCTAACAAACGGGGGAAAAAGAAAACGTCTTCAAAACAAAAGGAATTTCAGACAATGTTACCACCACTGCCAAGTGGAGATGTTTTGTCTTGGGTTCTTCTTTTCTTCTTAATAACAGACAATGGGCACAACAACAACGCTCACTCTGTTGGCCAGTGAAGATTAAAATGAATGAATGGACAGAAAAGCAAGCATAAAACATAACAAAAACTAGATACTTAGTGTGGAATTCAAGATAATTTAGGGTTTCTTTTTGAAATTTAAAAAATAACTCAAGAGAGAAAGACCAATTGAGAAGAGAATTTAAGCATTTTTTAAGAGACACAATCAACGAGTGGAGTTTCTCTTGTGAGTGCAATGAGTTTGTTTGGCTAAACAACGCTCAATTTAATTTGATGGCCAACTGCTTTTTGGGATCAAATGATCGGAGGCAGACCAGAGAGATATCTGGTTGCTCTATTTTAGATAGATTGTTGGGAAACCAAAAAATATGTATTTCACTTCTTGTTGTTATCTGCTCTTGGTGTTGGTTCTCTTGCTGATGAGAAAATGATGCCGCTGCTGCCATGTCTTCAGCTATTCTATCCATAGCTGCTGTTTACAGTTGAAATTAATGATGGTATTTCTGAAGCAAAAACAAAAAGGCATTGATAGACCATGAAGGTTGCCAATTCCGTGCCAACTTTCTTCGTCTCCCATCCAACCTCCCAATATACCACCTATGTATGTATTGGAATGCTTCTCACCTGACTGGATGGATGGATTTGGCGTTACAACAGCCACAAGCCAGAATAAAGTTGATGGATTTTTCTGGTGTCAAGCTACAGCAAAAAACAAAAAATTCTCAAGCCTCTGTCGTCACTACGCCTCATTGTGCGCGAATTGACGCTGCCAAAGTGGGCGATTATAATCTTCATTAGCGTTGAGCGTATCTTTTTTATGATTAATAATACATGTGTTGTAAAAATTTATGACACCAAAATAACGTTATATAACAACAACAAAGAAACAACAGCAGCAGCAGCAACAACATCATTTTACAGTTTGTTGATTTCTTTAATTGGATTTGGAAAAGAAATGTTTATGAACAAATTAATTAACTTTTATAATATCTATAGGTAGTTTTTTCAATTTTTTTGAGCTTAATGACAATAAAAATAACAACAATAACTAAAATATGTGTTATTTGGTATTGCGGTTGTTGGTTGGTTAGAGGTACTCTACAGAGGTATGTTAAATGGCGCCCAAAGGGTGTTGTCAGGAAGATGTGTAAGCGTTTTGGATTGCATTTACGGATTATTTCAGCCCTCCCTAATAGAACAAGTTCTCTATTTTATTATCTAAATCGGTTTGGGTCATACAATTGGAGTCTCAAGTATCATCATTGCTTCGTAATTCTACTTTCGGTAGTAATATTGGGTACAACATGTTCGAATAAGTTAGGCCTAATTTAGATGATTGGCTTATGTTTTATTATCAAAGTTTCGCTTTGTTGTAGTGGGAGGTTAATGACCATGTCTTTTGAAGAGTCCTATACTGTCCTATTTTTGGCTAAGATGAGGCTTAACTTCTTCAAAACTTCGGGTTACTTCCTTAAGGTCAACTGCTTTGTTTACTAGCTAGATAATGTGTTTCGGAACAACATGAAATCCCTTCCTTTGTCACGGGCATTACATCTGAGTAAAATCCATCTCTTTTATCACACCAACCAACTGCAGGTGTTCAGTTGTTTTACGTTGTTAACGTTTCCATAGATGTCCCCATATGCGTATAGGGTATTATACCGTCCATATTGCCGCATATAATCTAACTTGTTTCCATATAAAGTAAACACATTAAAATTATAACCTCTAACATTAAAAAATAAAAACCTAAATGGCTGTTTGAAATTTGTTGCAAAGAGGTCCGTTGCCGTTGGTCGGTTGGTTAGATGGCGCTGTTGCTGGCTGTCGCTATGATGCAACTGGCAAAACGTTTGTCTGTCTGTCTGGCTGGCTGGCTTTCTGCAATTTTAGCCAATCATCATAATTTAGTTTTTAGTTTTATGACACCAGCAATGGAATAGCGGAGGAAGGCACCAGCAACATGAGGTTTATTGCAGATTTTCAACTCCAAAATAGCTGCCGAGGGGTGACCACCATTTGATGGTGGTGGGCTGAAAATTTGCATTTACCCAATTGTTGTTGTTGTTGTGATTTTGACCATTGCCGCCAGACCAAGACATTTTCTTTTATTTTGTTTTGCCAAATTCTGGTGTCTATCTCTCGCTCTCTACGACCAATTAAATTTTATTTTATTGTTTGTTTGGCAATTTGGTATTTTCCGAAACACCTTTACATGATTATTTCTGTTTTCACACATGTGCCGACGAGGTATTGAATTCTTGCCTCTTCTTCTCTCACTTCTCCAAATCCGATTAAATATTACATTTCTGGCATTTTAGTGCACGTTGGCAAGTTTTTTTTCTGTTTATTTATTGTTAAATGCTCCATGGCTATTGTTTATAGTGAATACAGAAAAAATGTTGCATCGAAGGTGATAAAACAATTTCAACAAATTACACACAATTTGCTGACAAGAGATTTCAGATAAAGTCGTGCCTTACAGATACTGGAAAAGTCTGCTAATATTTGGAAATAGTATTGTTCGGAAGAATTAACAGGTTTTTAGAGGCTATGCTCTTGATTTGGTTTGTTGTTTGTGGTTTACACCAGAATTGCCGTGTCGAATAACTTTTTGATCAGACTTCGATTTTGGAGATAATTTTCGAGCGACACGGACTCCGAATATACCTCGAACCCAAACGCTTTGTATCCGACTCCATAGCCTTGGTCAGAACATTATGGGATGACTGTTGCATACAATTCTTATACATTCTACTATTATAATATCAACATTGATGTATTAAATGGGTAAATAATATGGATCCATACCCATGGATCGCCCGAATTTTCGGTTACTGGTAAAAATAAGCCAAGAATTTGATCCTTCGATAATACGTATAAGTACAACTCCAAACTATCTTTCCACTCCCACAAACCGAATTGACACCCCACAAGAACCTGTATAATTGTAAGATGACTACACCCGAAACATAACGAGACGGGATAAATTCACCCGATTACCTCGAATGTGAAAGTACTCCGAATACTTGAAGGCAGCAATTTTCGGTATTGCATCCTTTTAATGACTTTTTTAGGGAGAACAATTTACATGAATAGTTAAGAGCCGACAGGATCCAAGTACTTCCAGGCGTGCAGGGAGCCATTAAATCGCTTCATTACGTCTGCTTTTTAGAAGAGCTCTATAGAGGTTTACGTTTGGGTGTAGCTTCTGTTCAACCTGCCAATGAATTACTTCGAAGGTTACAACAAACAATTGGAGTAATGGAAAAATCTCTGTATTGCGAACCGTTATAAGTCTAATTGGTTAGTGAATCAGCTTCTCAGTACCAATTTTTGAAATATCAATGAAGAATTATTTTTGCAAAGTCTACCATTTCTGGCAGACTTGAAAAACATCTTCAAGAACCCTGTCAGGAGTCAAACTTGAGCTAATTCTGGAATTTCTATACAATCTACATTTTAGAACTTCTTTGTTCCTCTAATCCCTAAAATGTTCCTTAAGTTAATTCCATCATTCGAAAAGTCTAGCTCTCAGATTGATATTCTTTCGATCAAAAACCATTATGGCGCCCAATTGCGTTTCGGATGTTGATATAGGTCAGGTTGAATTGGGAATTGGGTTAATATTAACTTGCCCATTGAAAGAACTTGAAACGCGATGAAATATTTATACAACACTTCCTTCCGTTTTTTTTCTTTATTTTGAAAACAATTTCCCTGTTGTTTTAATAAACAATTCCATAAATATTTTCATTAATTTTTATGAATGCAAAACACTACTCAATCCCTTCCTCACTAGGCACATATTTGTTCATATGTTTTGTAAATAAATTGTCTGTATGTTTACACACATGTAGCTATTGCTGGGTGTTTTGATTAAAATTTAAGTTGTTGTTGTTTTTTTCTCTGCTTGGATGGGGTATGAAATGCTTGGCTGTCTGAATGAATGTTTCACAGAATTGGCACTGTGGCCATTAAACTTTTGCATATCATAGCGACGATCATCACCACTGCCCTCATCTTCGTCTTTTTCGTTGTTCTTCCTCCCCTCCCCCTTTCTGTGTATTGTTTACAATCTCCAAGATTGATGGATTTTCTTTGAATTCATTGCCTTTGATTTTGTGTTTATCGCCTGATTCCCTTACACCCTCCCCTTCCGCGATGATGGTGGCGATGGTGATGTTGGTGTTTGGGCTCAAATTTAATTGATTTTAAAATACAAATACAACAAATATATTTTTTGTTATGTTTATAATGTTGTTAATTTATTGGCTACATTCTTGTTGCTCTTGTTGTTGTTGTTGTTTCTGTTGTTTGGCATAGGCAAATTAATTTGAAATTTGTTGTTAAGAAAAAGTTAAAGAAAATATTTGAACCTGATTAAGTTAAGAGGTGGAATACTTAATGTTTTGTTTTGAACTTTTTAGAGGTTTTGGGGTTTGAAATAAGTTACCCTGTTTTTGATTGAAGCCGAGCATTTCCAATTAGCATGAATTTAATGAGCTTCGGTGGGTTGGATGATTGAGCCATAAACAATGTAAATATGTGCTTAATGGAGAGGGCGAGATAGCGAGAGAGAGTGATTTGTTTGACTACCCAGAAAAAGGGTTGCCATGATTTATGTGATGGAATTTCGGAGTATATCATAAAATTTTAAAACGCCCCACCATACATAGTATGGAGGGTATATTAAGTTCGTCATTCCGTTTGTAACTCATCGAAATAATTATTTTAGACATAACAAAGAATTTTAGGCTGATCAAGAATATATATATTCTTGATCAGCCTAAAATTCTAAGACGATTTAGCCCTGTCTGTCCTTCTGTTGTGATCACGCTAACGTAAAAACGAATAAAGATAGGAAGCTAAAATCCACACAGATCAGTCTTTTGTCTGCAGGCAAGTGAAGTTCGAAGTTGGCTATATCTGTTCACAATATCGTATATCCCCCATACAAAGCTACCCCCCGATATTCGGTTTTTGGTGATTGAAGTCAAATTTTTCAATAAAATTGTCTGAAAATCCACAAAAGTAGTTACTTCTGAGTACTTTACCCCCTGAAAGAGTATTGCCTATATTGTTCCACGATATCATATTTCCCCCATATAACGGTACTTCCCTATAATTGGTATTTTGATGATTTTATATACATTTTTCAATGGAATTGTCTAAAAATCTCTACTAGAATTTCATTCTAAGTACTTTAACCGCCTGGAATGGAAATGTCTATGTAGGTTCACGATATCGTAAAACCCAAATACAACGGTACCCCCCGATATTCGATATTTTGACGATTTTAGAGACATTATTCACCGGAGTTGTTTAAAATTTCGTATTTGAAGTTCCTAATAGGTACTACAGCCTGTGACAAAAAATTGTCTATACAGGTCCAGGTCTTCGTATAGCCCTGATATAACGGCACCCCCCTATATTTATTATTTTGATGATTTTAGATACATATTTCACCGGATTTTTTTTTCAAATTTCGTGTTTGAAGGTCTTAATGGGTATTATAGCCTATGACAAACAATTACGTATACTGGTTCACGTCTTCGTATAGCCCCCGTATATAGTTCATCATTGAAACGGTATTTTTTAGAATTTATTGATTTTTTTCAAGTTCCTTCCAAATGGTGGAGGCCGGGCCGAATTTAGCTTCTTTATGAGTTGTTTTTTTTCATAACAGATATCATTTGAAATTATTTAAAGGTCTGAAGTTTGCGAGAAAATGTAAGTAATAGAAACTATACCCACACCTTGTCTTTGATTAGGCGGTTATCAGACTTGTTTTGTGAGAATTGGCTTACAAAGGCCTGGCTGTAGGGTAACTTAAAATATCATTCAATAATTTCGCTATTTTTTTAAAGGATTAGAAATATTTGTCTGAGTCTCATATAATATGTTTTGGATATAGCAACACCTCTCTGTTTGTTTACCATCTCTTTCTAAAGGATCTTAAAATATCCTTTTAATATTTTGCTTTATTTTCCGTCACTCTAATTCCCAGAGACGCTTTGGTTTTACTCAATGCAAAAAAATCGTAATATTTTTCTTTCATAAAGATTTATTAGATTTTAACAAGATTGATTACACGTAGACCCAGTCGAGAAAACAAATTTCAACAACGAATTGCCAATTTATAAAAATATACGCCTTGGTCGTTAATGAACGACATCTGAAAGCTCTTCAACTTTTATGCCTTTTATTTGTGTTTTTTTTTTGTTGCTGTTTTAATTATACTTCGATGCAGGCGGTCGGTCCATCGGCCAGCAGCTGGAAATGTCCAAGATTTATTTGTTTTTGATCACTGTCATCGCTGTGTTGTTTATCACAATCATAAAATGTCATTTTGTCACTTTATGACAATTACAAAATAAAATTCTTTTATGCAGTGCACCACCACGAAAGCTTTGCAGGCACACGAGTCCATCTTCCAGTGATGTGAAATGGGATGGCTCATCCAAATACTGAGGACGCGGCGACCACTTTGCAAACATACATACATACCTACATTTTCGTATTGATGTATTTTCAAATGGCCAATGCCGCCAAGCTCTTTCTCTTTCTCACTGTCTCTCCCTCTCTCTCCTTTCGCCAGCCGCGTTTCACTTGGCTGATACTGAAACATTTTGCCGAATCAAGCAAATGGAACGAGACGGCATTTCCAAAGTAATTAAAGGCAATTGAAATTGTCTTGTCGCCGTTGTCGTTGCCGTCGTTGCCATCACTTGACAGTTTCTGGTTGTGGTGTGAAGCCATTGTGATGAGGTTGCATCAAATTCTGTGTTTTTGTTGCTGTCGTAGTTGTTACCCGGGTGGAGAGCGTAAAAAGCTTGGCGCGTAAAACACTTTAAATCGCTCGTAATGACTTTTAAATGATGACACATTACATTTCTCCCCACAACTTAGGTTATGTTGTAAGCTGCAAGCCGTTTGCCAACCCCCCTCCCTCCATGGCCTCATCAGTGCACCGCCAATGATTTTGAAATAATTTTCTCCATAATCTTCTAATTAGCCAAGATTTGCTCCATCAGAGAAAAAAATAACTTGGTTTTATTAAGTCATTTGCAGTTAGTTGAGGGGCCTCAGCCATTACTTGGCTGTCACTTGATTACTTTTTCTTTCCACGACGAAGAAAAACGTAAACTTTGCAAAACTTTTAGCATATTTGCTAGGAATTTTGTCAATTACCCGGTATTCATTGACACCAACCCATCGTTGGATCTACAATTGCCGAAAAGAACGGAAAAAATAATTCATAATAATGTCTTCATTAGCAATAAGATTCGTTCTTCCCAAAGTGAAGTGCTTACTTTTGTTACGCCAGCTTTTTTCGGTTTTGCTTCGCCTTGAGAAGCCACTTGCCAAGCAGGAGAATGCTTGGGAGATTTCATTCAGGCATGTGATTGAATTGAAACGAAGGGCTCACCTTTTTTGCCTCAAATCTCCTGAAATTATCCCTTTTTACAAATTTTGGGAGTGGGAGTGGCGGGGGTAGAAAAAGTTTTTCTTTTCTCACAAAGGAATTGTTGTTATTAATTTTTTTGTTGTTAGTGTCTCTCATTAAGCACCTTTTCTTTTCGTAGCACCCCCAAAATACCTTTGAAAGGGAGGAGGGGAGGGTTTGACTTAGAAATGTCCATAAATTGAATGTAATCAGGCGCCAAGTTGTTAATGAAGTGAAAAATATTATTTAAGTGAGTTGGAAAAGAAACACCAAACCAATGTATAGCCAAAATTCGGGGAGTGGGAGAATGGGGGTTTTGATAGGTAACCCCGGCAATTAAGCAGAAATCTTTTTGAGGGTTAATGAACGTCATTTGTTGCAGGTATTAAGGAATATGTGAACATTCATTCCATGGTCGATTGAAAGACTAATTTGAAAAGTTGTAGAAAATGAAATATTTTGAAAATAAATATAATTTAAAAAGTTTCGAGGAAATAGAGGGTAAAATTTTAGTATTGTCTTTTGAGGTGAAGTTAGTATACAATTGAGTTCAATGATCTAAATTTGTGGTAATTGTTAATAGAACAAAACATAAAATCTCCAAAATTTTAGCAGTACAAGCTTTACGAAAGTCGACTAAATGAAGACCAGACGAGAAGAGAATATTCATGCGGAAAAGAGAACATTCATTAAAAAATGAAATTTTCTAGTCATTCAAAGAGATTGGCCACCAAAATCAAAACATTGTTCTTTTTACATGCTGGCCTGTGCATTTGGGTCTTTTTCCAGTTACACTCTAGGACCGTGTGGTCGATGCTGATGTAAAAAAACAACTTCCATAAGAATATCAACGCCAGAGGCATGTTTTATGCTTCTGACGACCTATCTATCTGCAGAATATATATGAAAGGTATTTTTTATTTAGACGTCATGTATTCCGAAACCATTTTGGGGGTGCTAAACTATCAAAATATGCACTTTTTTATGTAGCATAAGAAAAAAATGCTATAAAATTACCCATTTCGGAGTGGTCACTGGTCCCTCTCGGACTTGGGTATGACCTTCTTCATTGTTTTATTATATACCCTTAGAATAATGTCTACACAAGCAAGGTGTTCGTGAGAAAATGAAGAGAGGAATATTATGAAGGAATATGATCGAAGTATTTTTCACAAACTTGGATCGAGTTCTAATATGGGCCATATCGATCCACTCCCTGTGGATATTCCCAGGTTTGAGCTTTATAATTTTCAAAAAAAAAAAAAAAGAAGCAGATATTGAGCGAGGGACATATAGGAACATACCCCAACTTGATAAATCGAAATAATTAAATAAGATTTAGGCTAGGTGTGAACAAGGAACATAATGGTTCACTGATTATCGTGATTCTCTACAATAGCTTAACATTTCGAATGATAATACCTCTCTTAAAGTTGAAGTAGGACATCCCAAATTTTTTTGCCAAGGTTTAAGCCCTTGTGAAAATAGAAAGGTTCAGAAAGAGTGGATTTTCTGGTACCTACCCAGCAAATCCTAAAAATTAAAAAAAAATCAAAGTGTCATAGCAAAGGTAGTGCACGAGGATTGAAAATGGACTTATTCAAGTACCTCCCTACGGAATATATCCCTTTAATTGGGAAATCAATTTTTGCCAAATTCCAATATTTTTTCGTCATCATTGGAGCTAGGAATATATCGACCCACCCATTTTTGGTTCCTCCCCCATAAAATTATAAAATTGTTACAAAAGGATCATATATCTCATAGAAACGAATGGATATATCGATAAAGTTCCAGCTAAGCCCGTGGTAATATTTTTATTTTCTTACTACAGCTTATGACAAAAAAATACTTATGCAGGTCGACGTCTTCGTATAGCCTCCATATAAACTTCATCATTTAAACGGTATTTTTCGTAATTTGTTGATATCATTTCAAGTTCCTTCCAAATGGTGGAGGGTATTAAAAGTTCGGCCCGTCGAACTTATCTGCTTGCTCGTTTATGATATCGAAAAAACATTGCAAAACTTATAGATTCTTGCAGGTTCTGGAACAGAAAAAAATAATATTACCGAATATATTATCTATTGGTATTATGGAACTGTTTGTAATTCGTTTTCTAAATCTCGGCAAAAAACCAACACAAAATTTTACTTTCATTTGTTTTACGTTAGTTGCCAACCTCTATTTGTTTCTTACAAGTTGTTATTTTTTTGGACACATTAAAACATTTTTGTTGTTGTTTTATTTTCCTTAAGCTCTTTTAAGATTTGTATCAGCAACACCATAATTGTATGTTTGAATAGCGCAGACGAAACAAAAAAGGAGACCAAGAACGTAATAATTCATCAAGACAATCCGAACCCGGTCATGACTGCCAAATGCGAAGTAACAACATTGGCAGCTTAAAAGACTGCCAGATTTTTGACTCCCTTTTCGAGGGAGAAAGAACTGATTTTCAGCTGGGATTGTTGTCTCGATTTGGTTTTGGCTTGGCTTTGGCTGTAATGGCACGTTTTGAGGTTTTATCTGCATTTTTTGATTATTACTTTGAGCTGCAAGAATTTTTTAGATGTATTTCAGATGGTTTTTTATTTAGTTCGAAAGACTGTCTGTTTGGGTTTTGTTGGTGGGACTGTTTCTTTGTTGGCATTTCTTTGAGCTCTTGGTGTCATAGCAAAACAAACCCTTAATTTGGACAACGAATAGTTTGGGGGGAGTTTGACACCCTACTCGAATGTAAGAGGTTCAGTTCATACTTATCGTTTAGAGGAGCTGGAATTGGTAAAACCAACTGAGAACGTCTTGCTTTTACTGGAAGAATTTAGTAGAGTAGGATTTGACGGACTCAGAATATAAAAGTAAACAGACAGACCTATTATTCTAAGTTAGATAGTGCTTTTCGGTGTTAATACTTTACCAAGTGTGGATCAAGCATGTATGATGACCTCTTTGCTAAATATCGTCATACTCTCATAAAAAAAGTTATTGAGTAAATTTTGATGGAAGTATAACAAGACAGACTTTATATTTGAAATTTGAGAGTGTGTTACATATTTGTAAATACCTTCAAATAAAATGTATTCCAAATCTGTCAATTTCAAAACACTATGTTCGGATTAATTTTGTTATTTTGAAATTCTACTTTGCTCTGGCTTTGTTGTAATTGAAAAATGGTTATTTTGTACCGATTGGCATGCGATTGTTTGCCGGCTGGCATGCTTAGCTGGTCCATGGGAATTCGATATGGCAATAAGAAGTGCTGCTCCACCCTGAATGAGTGTCAGGAATAAGAATTCATGATTTCATTTTGAGGTGGACCGATTTTAAATGGTGTTGATATGGAATAAAAACATTTTCGATGCTGTCAAAGAAGTATTATTAAATTTGCTACTTTTGAAAGACAATTCTTTTTTGCTGCAGAGAGGCCATATTAATTGAAAGCGAGTCTCTTCGATTAACAGCCATTAATAATTTTCAATTTATACAACAATTCTGTTTTGTATTTTTGTATAAACGTTCTGATGGTAATCACACCAAATGGCACGTCTGGCTGGCTGGATGGCTGTCTGACTGGCCTAGCTGGCAATTTGCAATACACACATACACACACACATTCGCAGTTTTGTTCTGTTCTTTATTAAGAATGGCATGGTTATTGTAAATTAATTTTCATTACTTTATTTTTAATATTAATTGTGAATAAGTGCGGTTTGGCTTGGCGTTTGCTGGCCCGGTTTGGTTTGGCGGCCAGGCTTGGCATCGCTTGCCATTTCCAGTGGCCGACTAGTTGCATGGCTTGCTGGGTCTTCATCAGAGACTGGAAGAGAGTTCCTTAGCTGCTGCTGCTCCACTGTTGCCAGACCAGCACTATGCCAAGCCAAGCCAAGTGTAGTGGCAAACACTGAACTGCCAATTGCCAAGAGTGCGACTCCATAGACCACTGTGATGATGGCGATGGTGTCTGTTGTTGTTGCTTTCGATGCTCATTCATTTGTTGGTTCATTCATTCATTCATAGTTGTGGCATGAATTTTCTCTCCCTCTCTGTTCTCTGTTGTTTTTCACTTGTGTTGTAATTCTGTGTGTGTTAATGTTCTTGTTGTTCTTGCTGTTGTTGTTTTGTACTAAAGTAATTAATTAATTTAACTATCTGTTCTGATACTGTTCGTGGCCGTAATGCAGTTCCCAGCTACATGCCTGTTATATAACTAGGCATAATGGCTAATTGAGTTGAATCCAGTTAACAAATTACAATTTCATTACAGGCCGTTTTCTTGACGTTCTCGTCGTTTGTCCGTACGTCCGTCCGTCTGTCGTCGTCGTCATCATTTATCTCATGACCGCATACAATTTTTATTAATTCTTCAATTATGAATTGAATTTTCTTTTTGGTAGCCTGGTTTTGGTAGTGCCAGAGTGAATGTGGATGTGAGTGGTTAGTTTCAAAATCCGGAAAAACAACCAAAAACAACAAACAACCATTACTCAACAAAAATGTCAAATATATTCAAGTGGAATCATTGATTTAAGTAAGGAACCTGTAAAAAGGCAGCTAAGTTCGAATTATTAATACCCTCTTACCCTATGGAAAGAACTTGAACAATTTCAATAAATTCCGAAAAATACCATTTGAGTGATGAGCTTTATACGGGGGCGCCACCCAAGAATGGTTCAAAAATTAGGTTCCTCGCTTCATTTCCAGCGCACAATGGTCATCAAAATCTCTGGATACCAATCCGTTGGACTATTATGTCTGGAGTATTTTGGAAAGCAAGGTTGGTACTAAAAATACCAAAGTGTCGATCACTTCAAGCAAGTGCTTCGCCGGGAATGGGCCAAAATACCGCAGAGCAACATTCGGGCAGCATATGATGGATTCATTGGCCGTTTGAAGGCCATAATTTGTGCCAAATGTGACCAATTCGAACAAATCTAAACGTATTCTAAAATTTGATATTATATCCGAAATTATTTCTTTCATTCAATAAAAATGTAAAAAATATGGCGTTTGACTTTGTTGCAGTTTTTTCATCTCACCCTGTATAAACTTTGTAAGGTCTATGATGAATATTTCGAGGAGTTACAAATGTAATGACAAAGCTAATATAACCTCCATAGAATGGTGGAGGGTATAAAAAGGAGTACACCAATGGCGCGGAATACACCAGAGGGCTGGAATCCTAGGATTATATAAGGGTTTCGGTAAAGAGACCTATGAAATGAATCTTTGGCATTTCCCCAGAATAAATATCGACCGACCTCATTGGGAACTTTTTCTCTGTGGTCTTTTCATTGAGAGACGTTGGGGTGTCTCTCATATAAGATTATATAAAGTTCTGTCATAGAATTGCATTCTAAATATCTTTTTGTATCCCTATAGTAGTTCGGGAGCTCTTCTCATAAAAGGCTAAGTGATCATCCCACCATAGACCAGTGATCTTCAGAAGTAAATGTTTTAACTAAAGAGGTCATAGCTCATAGGAAATAGGTCTTCTCATAGAAGAATACCGACCTCTTGGTGTTTTGTATAGAAAGTCTAATGATTTTCTCAGAGAATCTCTTTCGCTCTTTCACAGAAGAACTATATGTCTTCAAATGAAAAAGCGTTTGGTTTTCAATCTGATAAAGAAGACTAAGAGAAGATCTCTTATAGCATTCGATAATGGGCCAATTTCGCTGCTGACATAATTTTGATGTAAGTATTACATTCCGGACCAAGTGTGGACTATATCGTGTGCCCAATTTGTTTTATATGAGGTATGCATACAATTTTTTCCTTATGTTGGAAAATCCCACTTTAAGAGAGTTAGTATTTAGAGTTTTAAGTTTTATATGGATGAGATAGAAGAAGTTGAGACATATTTTTGCACCAGATTGCGATTTATTACATTTGGACTATATCGGACACTCCTTCACCCAGTATGGGATTATCATTGGGTTTTCCAACAACATTTTTAACTTTTATGGGAGAGTTACCAAAAAATTCTCCCCGAGGATCAGATCCGTGTATCACATTTGATGAGATTTAATATTGTTCCAAATTTTGACCTTTGGGGGCGAGGTAAACGAAGAAATGGGCCAATTATGTACGATTTTTAACATTGCGATGTACCAAGATTGAACTTCTTATAGCACTTGATTCATTCTTCCTTTTTCTTGAAAAATTTTGAACTTTTGTGGAGGAGGTATCTGAAGGAGTGAACTGATTTTGCCCATTTCTAAACTCGATTTGTAAATCAGTACCAAGTTTGGGCCAAATTGGGTGCTTTCTTTAAGAGATATCGTATGCACCAGACAGAAAAGCGAGACGGACATGGCTAAATCGACTTCAAATGTTCTGAAATGGATTTCGTCCAAAGATTCTCGGAACTAAGACCCATATTTCGATGAGGTACATTTTGTCTGCATCAAATGACATATAGCCTCTGTAGCCGTGGGTATAACAATTCTTTACAAAGAAAGGTGAGTATCTAAGGAAAATTTACAAAAATTTAAATATATAACTGAATATCTTCACTAACCCACTTGAAAACTTAACGAACGAACTGTAAAATATACAAAATATTTAAAATTCCACTGATTCTTCCGTTCCTCGTAGTCATTCTAACCATTTTAGAAGTATTTTTTTTGGCATTGTTTGAATTTCGATTTAAGCCACAATTAGCATGGTTATTAATGACTTCTTAACCGAGTTATTTAAGGTAGTGGGGAGGAAACACGGTGTACGTCGAAGCGAACGGAATGAAAGGCAAAATCTAAAAAAAAACACTGAAACGCACACCAGACGCCACATAATGAACGAGTTACTCCACTTAACTAATAATGTTTGGTTGTATTTCTGTTCAGGTCGGTTCCGTTCATTTTATTTGTTTGTTAGTTCTTCTCCGCCCTTTCAACTCTACTCTGGTCATGGTTGGGGGTTCTCTTCTTCGTTCGTTCATTTGTTTGTTTGTTCTTTGTAATTTTTATCATTAAAAGCAAATGAATGGAATTACGCAAAAAAGAAGAAGAAGAAAGACCGAAGAACGGAGAAACCAAGCAGAGCGCGCATGTATGGAAATCTTTGTTCGAGATAATTTAGAATATATTTATCATTTTTATCATGCCCTCCATCGTCATCATCATTTTCATAATCAAATGCTATAACATGAGAATTGGTAGTAACAAGAAGAATAACAAGAACAACAACAACAATAATAATAAGAACACAACAAACAACAGCAGATATGTTATTATTATACAGTTATTCTCACATAAATATATATTTATGGCCACATGTTTGTACATAAATGTCTGATGATACGAATTTAATTTATGATTGGCTGTAGGGATTTCAAAGTAGAAAAAATGCTCGACCAAAGTTAAAACTTTGGAGGTAGATGATATTCTTATACAATTTCCCCTAAGGGTTGAAAATTGTCCTTGTAGAGATTACGTGCTCTTTTAACAACTTATCTGTCATAGTTTTATTCTCTTTTGTGGGAAAACTGTTAAAAGTAAATAGAAAACATTACTGTAAGAAACTGCAAGCAATCAGCTGATTTGTCAAAACAAACCAAGCTTTGAGTTTTGCCTTGTTAAGGCGAAGATCATATGTTTTATGATTAAAGTGTTTGTTTTCTCTTTCGAGACGAGCTTAATGATCTGAAATTTGCAGTGAAAAGGAAAGCCAGATAGACACTATCACACACTCACCACTATGCGACGCGTTTCGCCGTTGGTTAAGCGGCTCATCAGGCATATTTGATGTGGATGATGGCTTACAAGGGCCGTTCTCTGGAAAGTAGTATACATTTCGAATTAGCATATGCGAATTATACACTAGAAACTCTCCAGGTTCGACTCAAGTTCTACTGGCAGATCTTTTTCACAGCAACGTTTTTTTTTTTTTTTTTTTTTTTGTAGTGATGGATTTCTTGTTTCATTAAAACTGAAAAAAAATTAACCAAAAAGGAGGAATATTAGAATGAAATGAAAGCTTCAAAATAAAAATATTTTTAAATTGCTTGCACCAAATTAATTCTCTGAATAATCAAAACAGCTGATTGCTTGCCATTGGAAAAAGAAGAAGAGTTGCAAGTGATTACAATGTGAACATGGCGCAATAACAAGTAGTTCCTGCAAATGTAAAAAACCAAAGAGTTCCTTCTGAGTACTTTACCCACTGGAAGAGAATTTTCTTCAGGGTGAGATGAAAAAACTACAACCAACTTCAGACTGCTGTCATTTCTAAGCCACTCGTCCAACAGCTGTTAAAATTATTCCAGTGACAGCCGATTATATTGTTTACAAGCGTTCAAAAGCATTTTGGTGAGAAGTTTCCAGAAAAAAAATTTTCGTGATGGAATTCAAGCGTGATAGTGTGATATCTTTATATTTGGCTGGAAAACCACAAGTGGCTATCGTTAGAGCACTCCAGCATTTAAATGTAAATAAATCTTTTGTGTCTCGTACCATCGCTCGTTACCGTGATACTGGTAGCGTAGCACGACGTCAAGGAAGTGGACGGAAGAAACCAGCAACATCAGTACAAATGGTTCGAAAAGTAAAGAAGCCAAATTCGCCAAATATTGAAAAATGAGCCATTGAAATTCCAAAAATTGCAAGAAAAATTCCAAAACAGAAGAAAAATTGAGTCAAAAGAGCTAAAGAGTTGCCGAAAGTCGCTTGGCCGAAAGTAGTGAACTGCCGAATGTTTTTTCTCCGATGATAAAACATTCGTTGTCAAGCAGTTTGTAAAGAAACAAAATGATCATATTTACTTGACAAAGAGGTCAGCTTCGGTTGGTCACCAGAACTCAAGCGCCGGTAATGGTGATGGTGTTGGCCGCCATAACAGCCGATGGTCACTCTCCGCTCGTATTAATCGACCGTTGCATTAGAATAAATGCCGAATTTTATCGCGAAAATATTCTGGAGGGTGTATTAAAGCCTTGGGCATGCAAACATTTTGGCCGCAGACCAGCAGGACTCAGCACCATCGCACTCAGCACGCGCCACCCAAGTATGGTTACAATGTGAGGTTCCTCGCTTCATTTCAAGCGCATAATGGCCAACAAAATCTGCGGATATCAATCCGTTGGAATATTGTGTCTGGAGTATTTTGGAAAACAAGGTTGGCACTAAAAAATACCAAAGAGTAGATCACCTCAAGCAAGAGCTTCGCCGGAAATGGACCATAATACCGCAGAACAACATTCGGGTAGCGTGTGACGGTTTCACTGGCCATTTGAAGGCCATAATTCGTGCCAAAGGTGACCAATTCGAACAAATCTAAAGTTATTGTAAAATTTGATGCTATTTCCGACATTTTTTGCTTTCATTCAATAAAATTTGAAAAATAATTTAACAATTATGGCGTTTGACTTTGTTGCACTTTTTTTATTTCACCCGTACAACATAAGGAAAGTGAAGACTATTTTCAGATTCAAAATAACATAATTCTTACATCGAAATACCTACAACATGGCACTGCTGCTGACTTGAACAAACAAAGACATGTACATGAAACCCCATAATGAAGTACTTTTTTTCAAATCACACAAAACTTGGTAAATAAATTACTCAATTTTTTAAATAATTTCTATTCTTGTTTTTATCAAAATTGTGAAATTTTGTTCTAGACACCCTTCACTGGCATTGTTCGGTTACCATTGACAGTAAAACTCTACTGCTTACTACAAATTTGTTGCTATAGAAAAAAGACGATGACAAAAAAGAAGAAGAAGAAAAACGTTTAATTACATCCTTTCCGGGTTTGTTTTCTCCTTTCGGCAAATGTGTCGTCTTTGTGGAACAAATTGATTTTCATATTTGTTCAAGTTTCGTGAGCTATTTTTATGGAATCTTTTCGTTTTTTATCTCCACCCACTGCTTACTACCCCCTTCCGCCTATCGCATCTATGCGTGTGTTTGTGTCAAAAGGAACACGCAGCCACTTTGCCAGATACTTTGTGTAATCTTTATTTTCCTGGAAATTGTAGCAGAAAATTAAAAGTTTTTGATAAAAAGTAATTAAGAATGGCGTGCAAAGAGCAGGAGTGAAATGTCTTTAAAACGGTTTCAATGGCAACTTATTTAAGAAACTCATATATAAAGTTGTTGGTTGTTTTCTTGTTGTTGTTGTTATTGTTTAAATGCTGCTCTCTGCATGAACATTGTTAAATAGCGCGAACGCAGCATAGAGTCGGAGTTATGGCCCTTCTCATTTCATATATTGCAAACAATTACTTAATGTCAGAGCGCACTGTGGAGAGGAAAAGTGATGAAATGACTTACGTTGACTAATTATGCTAAGGGGTTCTTTCGTTCTGTCTTTTTAAATGGGGAATGGAATATCTGTGTCAATTTCAGGACTATCGCTTAACAAAAATACTTATGACAAATCGGGTTACCAAGTCATTATTAAGGGCAAGTCGCACGACTTAAGTAGTGATTTTCTGGCCACCAAGATAAATAAGTACTTCTTAAGGGTGATTTTTTAAGAGCTATAGGAAAAAAAATGCATGAAATCTTTATTTGAATTGATACTTCATTAATTTTAATCTTTTAAGATTATTTCATGAAGATGTTGACAGCGACTGCGCCTCAAATGGTCCATCCTATTAGTCCAATTTTGGCATATTCTTTCCAATTTCGGTCGGTATCTTATGAATAAATGATTCAATGTTGTCTTCCAATGCCTTAATTAAAGCGGGCTCTACTGTGTAGATATGAGGTTTAACATAGCCCCACAAAAGATGATAAAATGCATGAACTAGACAGCCAGTCCCCAACGGTCCCAAGCGTAAAATAAAATGTTCGAACTTACTTCATACAACAATTACAGACCAAACTGAAGATATTTTTCAGTGAAACAAAACACGAAACGTACGTAAGCTTTTTAAACCAGTGTTGCCAAAAGGATAATTGCTAAAAAATCACCGTTTATAACACTGTATCTACTACTTTTTAATAAAGTATTCCATTTATGTGGCGCCCAAACTGAGTGAAGGCTATTATCTAAAGTTGTTTTTGAATCTGAATTTATTTCTAAAAAATGTTTTTTAATTTTTTATCAACGAATTTTTTTGCCCCTTTTCCACTGTACTGCAGCGTTAATGAGTAGAATGCCGCTTACACTTGTTTATTCAACATAAGCTGTGATACTTCCTCCATTTTATATTTGCTGTCGATGTTGATGCTGGGGGTGCTGATGACGATGTTTGCTCAAAGCTGTGTCTGGATTTTCCGGTACACAAGTCTTAAACTGCAAAAGTGCAGTTACTACCAGAGGGTGGGGGGAATTTTGGAAGACGAGCAAAAATATGAACCAAGAAATTAAGCGATGGCAACAATGCGACAAGTGATGTATATTAAATGCGGAAATATGTACACAGAGTACACTCAAAGAAATTGGGCCGTTTCCACTTTAAAGAAACATCAATCAAATCAAAAATGACAAATTTTTAGGCACTATTTGGCATATAAGTTCTGTTGCAGAATCTGATCATGAAGCAAAAATCGGTTATTGTAGAAAAATATAGTATATTCTCATAGTTGTGGAACAGAGCTGTATTCTTCAAATAAAAATATGTTTTATAGGTTTTCTATTGGGACAATACTAGGGATATGAAGATCGACTTTCGATTAATCGTCTTTTTGGATTGGATTCTCTGACTTTTCCCTTTTTTATAGATTGATATATGCATATTGCAAATTTTATAGTACGTTTCCACAGTACTGAACTTCCTGATTACTGTAGATCATTCGTTAAAGTGGCATCACAAACCTAAACTCAGTGATTCTGACTCTTGAACTTATTTAGTGAACTTCTCAGAGAAGTTAAAGCCAAGGCAGAATGCACACGTTGTGCCAATTGATGCGTCAATTATTATCGATAAAATAGCAACCAAAGGCCGGTGTTCAAAATCGATAAATCAGTATGCTTGAGGTTGGTTTTGTCGTCGATAATATTTAAAGCGTTCATTAAATGATTCAAAGCTTCCATTCTGCCATGGCCCACCTTGTATGGAATGACCCGTATTATTTCCCATACATATGTATGCTAGTGATTACCCTTGTCGAGTTTAAATGAAAAAATAACCCAACCGCTGCTATTGCTGTTGCCGCCTTTAGACATTCTGCTGCCAATGCTGCGGCCATTTGCTGCTTGCCAATATTGCTATTGCTGTTGTTGTTGCTGGGGCTGTTGTTATCGTTGCCATTGTCGTTTCCTTTGAGTATGTGCTACATGTTATCGACGTTATCAGAGCACTGCCTTTGGCGTTATTTTGTTGCAATCTTTATTTCTATAACTCTTTTGTGTGCTGCTGTTTATTGCTGGGGCGCTTCTCACATGGCGGAGCGCCTGTGTGTCAGTGTATGTGTGTGTGTGAGTGCGTTATTTGTTTTAGACATTATGCTCTCAACCCGATCCAACTCTTGGTGGTGGTATTTGTTATTCATTGCCATCCCTGGCTTTGGTGGAAAGGTCTTAAGACAAAGAAAAGATTCTTAGAGACAACAATAAACCGCCAGGCAGGCAGACAGACAGACAACTGTTAAAGAACGCGGATACATTGCATCCAAGATGAATGAGGCGGTGGTGGAGAGCGAGAGAGAGATTACCGGCTAAAGGTGGGAGGCAGGCAACGATATTAGCCAAGAACATGCGTTAAACTTGAACATAAACTGCAAATTACACGCTAATAGTTTATTCATGCAACACCAGCAACAACAACAACAACCACAAAAGTTTTATAAGAATGTGTGCATGTAATTGTTGTTGTTGTAGGAACTAAATTAATGTACCAAAGAACAGCAGTGGCAGTAGCCCATAAACATTAACTAATACCCAAACTGGGAGAAAAACGCCCTTAGATTTCCAATCCTGGTTGCGTTTTATGAATTTCAGAAAAGCCAAATTGCCAACTCCTGTTTCTGTTTCAGTTTCTGTTTCGTTTTTTTGCTTCGTAGCTTGGGAAATTAATTTATTTGGCAAACCCTTTGAGATCCTCCTCCTCTTTCGTTTTTTGTGCGACTTCTTCTGGCCATTCCACAATGAAGTTTGGCAAATTAATCTCATCCATAATCTTACCTTGCCTTGATACTTTGGATTCTCTAATGGAATTGTTGTGTGTCTGCAATTTAAGTTGTTTTAATTGTTGTAAGCCTTGTTGTTCCTTGCACTTGACGCTATGCCGTTTCAAGTTAAGGGCTGTTTTTTTCTATGGCTTTTAAATACCATCGTGCAGTTTTCCTCTTCTCGCGTGTCGAGGGGCCACAATTAGCCTCTGTTTGACTTTGTTAGCAAATTTCGAGAGGTTACATTTTTTCGAATAATTCTTTGCTCTTCATATTCGCTGTCTTGTTTGACTTTGCTTTCGGTGTCTGGCCTTTGCAACAGCAGCAGCACTTTAATTAATTAATTTTACAAGTTGTTGATATATTTATCGTTAATTAAGCGCAGGTATACACAGGGGAGTGGGGGAAGAAGGGAGAGGAGTGAGTTTGTATTCCATCGTTTAAGCTTGTTAGATGCCACAATTCCTGATGTAGAAGAGGAACAGCAAAATTAGTCTGTTTGGAGTACATGGAAATTAATCGGCTTTATTTTAACATTTAAATATATTTTATAATTGTTTATATAACATGAACTGTTGTTGCAGAAAACAAAACACATTCGCCAGTAGATCCACATGGTATCTTGGAAATACAAAGGGCTTACAGCAAGCAGATCCCGTCTTTTAAACCATTTTTCCATTCTAGGGTAGTGAAATAAATGGGAACTAAACGATAGAGCACCTAACGTAAAGGAAGTCTGCAGAAAGATGTCAGGTTGTAATATTGGGGTAAAAAACCTATTGAATTAGAATTCAAAGATATTTATTTCGGTCAGCCCAAATGGCGGAAGTTCATGTGTGCACAAATTCCTCATTTTTTCGACGTTTCTGATAGATTTCTGTACGAATTCTGTCCGCAACTAAACTGACAACATCCAAACCTCTAAAAGTTTCTTTCAAACTTCCAACAGAATTTGGTTCCATATTGAGAAATAACATCAACTTCCATTCGGCATTTCAGTCGTGCATTACCAGATAAGACAACTTTTGTTCAAATTCAGATGTAAAAGAGCTAAACAATTGCACTGGTGAGTTTGTGTGTGTTTGTACTCTCTTAGTAAATGCTCACTGGCGCCCAATTACTGAACGCTTGTGTAAAATTTGAAGTCTTTTAGACTTACGTATTGTGTACGTATACTAATACGATCCAATTCCGTACGAATAAGTCAAGCAAGTGAGCCCATGTTTTAATGCTCTTTCTCTAAAACGATCATCTCTTTTTCTCCCACTCTCTGTTAGATAAATATCAAGCAACAAAAAACATATTCCAAGGACAAGTTTTGCCAATTGTTAGATATTCTTGAAGAATATATTTAACATCCCAGGAATAGCATCCCTAATAGACACGTTTAAAATCCAACATTGTCTGCACTTTTCTGGACCCCATCGATATTTCCATTTTCATAGTAAAATCACTCCGTAATAAGTAACACATTCTCCCATACTTTCTCACAATCGGCAAGTCTATTAAAAATAAATGTTCCAAAGCTTGTAATGACATTTAAACGACTAAATTACCAACTGATTTGTATGTCTCGAATGTGACCAGGGCAATAAATCAAATGGCTTCCTTTTTGGGATGTAAAACAAAGTGAACGAGGCAACATCCTTCCAATGGGGACAACAAATTAGAATTTCATTTGACATGTCTGGCAGGCATATCTCTCTATTTGCTGTACATAGATCCGCGGCTGCAGCATCGATACGCCTCGGAGGTTCATTCTCACCCATTCCGCTTTGAATGCCACAGCCACTGTGAGGAAAATAATTGATCATTTTCTTGAAGCTTTATGACTTCCACAGTTGGTTGGCGATCGTTTCGTTTCGTTTCGTTTTTCTCCATTTCTGCTGCTCTGAAAATTGTCATTTAGCTCGACATTAAGATTGTAATCTATAATTGATCGTCAAATGGCAATGTTTAGTTGAAAATGGCTCTGGAAGAGTGAAAAGAGTGAAGAGAGAGGGAGAGAGCATTGAGCGTACTGCAGTATCAATTATTTTCCTGAAACGATGAAAATGCCAATGATCGCTAGAAATGGTTAATCATGCGCCTGGCAAATCTTGATTGCCAGAAGTCATGCGGTGCTGGCAGCAACGTCCAGGAAAGACCATTGTAATGAAAGGAAACGTTTATGATTAAGGCCATGTCTACGGTGGCAGTTTGTGGCCGGCGGGGGAAATGCAAAGCAACAACAACAACAAATGAAAAGGAAAAGTGGAAATAAATCAATAAATCTTTGTTGTTCTCGCTACGCAACTTCTAGAAGCCAACCTGCCAAGATGGATGGTAGCAACGGCACAAATTTAGCATATTCATTTATAATCTGCCTTGCAATCTGAGAGATCTCTCAGCCTGCCATTAAGGCTAAAGCTGATGATGCTACTTGTTTATCGATGGCGGTTATGGTTATGAGTTGTTTTGCGAGTTGTTAACATTTTGTAATTGTACAAACATCAGGTTTCCTTTTTGGAATCTGCACAACTTCGTTGGGACTTTAATTAATCAATTATATCGGAACATATATTATTTGGTTAGAAACTCCATGGAATAAAAGCAAAAAAACAGCAGCAACACCAAAAACGAAATAAAGAATATAAAAATAGACGTTTTCTTCTACACATATGGGCATGGTCGACTTTGGGGTGAGCTGTTTTTATTTCAATGTTCGAAAAAAATTAGATATTTTTTAGTAAATTGTTCTTATATTGAACAAAAGAACAAATGACCGAATTTGAATTTAGCGCTTTGTAGCCTGTACTAATCGCTAGTACATTCTTGAGTTTCAATTGGAACGATTTTTGAAATCACTGTTCGTAGAAATTTTTTGCTTATTGCTGTAGGACGAAACTACATTTTTATCCTTTTTAGTACCAATATCAAAAAGTAAACCTCATCAGACGTCTGGCACCTTGGACGTACGTAGAGAGCCTGGACTCCGAAATTATTACTTTTCTGACATTTTTGTAGATTTCATACAGAAAAGTATTTTTTGCCAAGTTAGGAACAGCCCCAAAATGGTTCCCAAATGCAATTTCTGGAGCCTAAAACGAGCCTGTTTTTCCTTTCTAAAACATCTCGTTGTTAGGATTAAAAACGCAACAAAGACTCATCGTTCATTTAGCTGAAATCTTGCACAGATCAGTCTCTTGTCTGCAGGTAGGTCAAGTTCGAAGATGGGCTATATCGCTCCACGATATCGTAGAGTCCCCATATAACGATACCCCCGATATTCGGTATTTTGATGATTTTAGGGGCAGCATTCACCGGTATTTTTTTAATTTCGTATTTGAAGCTCGTTATGGGTCTTCGTACGCCCCCCTTACCTACCTTACCTTATTTTGATGATTCTAGCGAAATTTTAAATCGTAATTGTTTCCAATTTCGTGTTTGAAGTTCCAAATGGGTACTACCGTCCATGACTGAAAATTGAGTATGCAGGTCCTCGTCTTCGCAAATTGCAAATTCCTTCCAAATGGTGGAGGTTATTAAAAGTTCGACCCGACCGAACTTAGCTGCGTTTTTACTTGTTAATTTTTATAGGGTACAGCAGGTTGGTTGTCTTCACTTCAGCATTCCCAACTCGAACGATATTCATCTGATCTAATGAAAAATGCGGGTCTCTGACTCTGCTGACATTCACATGTGTTCGCTTGTGCTGTTTGATGATATCAGAACATCTTTAAGAATGTTGCTGTTGCTGTTGTTGTGGTTCTTGCTGAAGTTGAAAGTTGGCGATAATTAAAATGATTAACTGTGGTATAATCGCCTATGCTGCTCCCAACCAGCTAGTCAGCCAAACAAAATAAATCCCCCCACTGAACGGCTAGATAACCATGCTGGCAGCGTGCAACCTGTTAGCTTCGATGTTGCAACTATTCCCAACTGTTGCACAGCACTTAACGATCATCTAAGGAGCAGCAACAACAGCAGATGGAAATATTAAACGGTTCTTAATTAAAGATTTGTACGAATTTAATTGAGATTCGGCTGGCTCATCTACGCCTTGTTCGCAAGCTTAAAAATGCCGGTGTAGATCGTTTCTCTTTCGTCGATTCATTAAAAATGGATTTTTATTAAAGATACCTCCGCCATGGATCACATGGAGTGAGCGAGCGTCATGGCATGGGAGGAGTGTAGGCAGGGAGTGGCTAGAGTGAATTAATGATGTTGCTGAAAGATTTGCGTGTTGCCTTCACTTCGGCAAAGCGTTACTAGCTTAGCATGGCTAGCGTAATATTTTTGCAAAAAGCGACATAAGAGCTATATTTTCATTCAATTATTTTCTGCATTTCTGCATTAAAATGGAAAATTGGCCGGAGCAGAGTTAACGCTGCTGCTCTCGTGGCTGCTTTGCATAAACAATCATGCAAATAAGCAACGGCCCCTTTTGTGTAACACCTCGGTGATGAGGAATCATCGCTCTTTGGGAAATAATTACAGAAATGCCTTCCTTTGCATTTGACATCAATACAGCAACAGCAGCAACAACGGCAACAACAAGCATTGAGCCTTCTTAGCATCATCCAACCACCACCACCATCATCAGCATGACCAAATGTGTACAACGAAACGGTCGTCCAGAATGAATGAGTCTTGTCCAAAATGTCAACACGTACGACGCTGGACAAAAATGAAATTGGCATGGCAGCCACGAGAATCTGAATCCGCGCACTCGGCCAATATTGGCCATGCTCCCCTAAAATGGAGAAAGTATCCCATTTGTGGCATTGCCTTAAGACTGGGCTTTTCTGTCCGATAATCGGCTACCAGTACCAAATAGGGCTATACTTCTCCCTCCATTAGCCGCTGAGCTGAGCTGGAATTGCCGTGGTCATTTCCATACCCTGATCCGTCCGTTGTCGTGTATTTAACAATTGCCAGCAATAAATCCTATTCTCACGTAAATTGTCAACTTTGACAAAATCCAAGGTCGGTGCTTTGCGTTGCCATCCATCCGCTGTTGGTTGGCTGGTATTGGCCATATCCACATTTAGCTAAGGACTTTGGCACCTTTGCTGGATTGTGTTACAAATGAGGCAATAGGCGAGTCGAGTCGAGTCAGTCTTGCATGTGTTGTTGTTGGTGTTGGAACAACAACAGCGTCAATGGCAAAAAACTGAATTCCGCATGAAAAATGTCATGGCATTTTAAACACCTTTAGCTGCTTTTGCCTAACAAAAGTCTTCTCGGTCTTGACACTACACCCATACATGTGTGCCATGTATGCAGGCGAGCATGTGTGTGTGTGTAATTTTAAACAAAAATATCCATGGAGCAAAAAAGGATGCCGCTGTTATGTTCCCGTCTGCTCTCCCCCTTCTCTTCCAGGTTTGGCTTGCAGTGCTTTGACACTATCGATGGCTTTAAATTGTCAGGGCATTCATTATAATTGACACTTTAACTTCTTCGCTCACATCTTAGCTCAACACTGGAGCGGGAGCTGCTACAGCTTAGCCTCACTCACAATGCCTGCTTGGCCACAAAAGCATTTCGTGGTTATTTATGGCTCCGACGATTAGTTACGAGTAAATGACAATTTCGCAAACAAACGAAAATTGCTTAGAAATTGCCTTCTTAGAAATGTAATTTTACCCCATCGAACGATGAACAACCGGTCGATCGGCCAAACAGAGAAACAATCGAACCATCGAACAAACGGACCAATGGACGAATAATGGCCAAGAATGTGCGAAAATAAAAATCAAATAAATTATTGGTAATAGCTTAAATGAAATCACAGTGTACCACTTAGAGAGTGTTAGATATAAATATGTGTGTACACATGCGAGTATGTATGTACATATGGATGCATTTCGGAGATGGCGATGACCACATTTGGGGACTGTTGTGGTACGGAATTTGGTACTCTTCTTAAGCTTTGTTATTAATAGTCAAAGCTCTCATTGAAAAATTAAAGGCATTTTGCTAAGTACTTTTTGTATTCTGATATCACGAATTTCAAAAAAAAAAACGTAACCTTTTTTCCGAATTCTAGAGTTTGTGCTCTACGGTCTTGACACCAAAAACTAAATCAAAATCGACAAAAATACTTTTCATTCTAAATTCAAGAATCTACCTACATCCATTCCAAAAGGTATTAAGGTACGAAATTAAGTACGACTTGGTAACTTTTTTTTATTTTTGAAAGACATTTCCTAAGTGCTATCCCAATCTCATCCCTACATCCATCCTATAAGGCAATATTAATGGTACGAAAGTTAGTACCATGAAGTGTTTTTGTACCATTTTTAGCGATTAGACAAATCAATTTCTTACCTCAACACGCCCAGCAATAATCCTACTAAGCCTAATTTCCGCAATAATCCAGCATTTAAATGTGAATAAATCTTTAGTGTGTCGTACCATCGCTTGTTACCGTGATAATGGTAGCGTAGCCAGAAACCCGCGTCACAGTGGCCTAAAAATGGCATGTGAGTTGAACATATCGCAATATTCCATTCGGCAAATATTGAAAAATGAGCTCGAGGTAAAGCCATTAAATTCAGTTAAATTCCAGTGCCAACTTACTCCGCAACAGAAAGAAAATAGACTCAAAAGAGTTGCTTCGCTTGGCCGAAAGTGATGAACAGCGAATTTGTTTTTCTCCGATCTCCGATGAGAAAGCATTCGTTGTCCAGCAGTTTGTAAACAAACAAAATTATCGTGTTTACCTGAGGTACCAAAGAGGTCAGCTGAAAATGTGCATTTTCGGTTGGTGACCAGAGCTCAAGCGCCGGCCATGGTGATGATGTGGGCCGCCATAACAGCCGATGGTCGCTCTCCGCTCGTATTAATCGACCGTGGCATCAGAATAAATGACGAATATTATCGCGAAAATATTCTGGAGGATGTATTAAAGCCTTGGGCACGCAAATGTTTTGGCCGCAGACCTTGGACATTCCAACAGGACTCAGCATGCGCCACCCAAGAATGGTTACAATGGTTACATGCCAAATTACCGCAGAGCAACATTTGGGTAGCGTTCTACCGTTTTATTGGCCGTTTGAAGACCATAATCCTTGCCAAAATTGACCAATTCGAACAAATCTAAACTTATTTTCAAATTTGATGCTATTTCCGACATTTTTTTGCTTTAATTCAATAAAATTAAAAAAAAATGTAAAAATTATGGCTTTTAACTTTGTTGCAGTTTTTTTTATCTCACCCTGGCTCAGATAAAGAGGTGTTTTGGAAAAGGAACACTACAAGTTAGATTGTACTGCATTGGGTACCAATGTTAGTGTTGAGGGGTAGAAGTTACGGTCTTGAACTCTGACATCTGAATCACAGTTGGGAAGGCGTTTTGAAAAAAAAAAATTGTGATTTTGACAAATTTCTACAATAAATGTACCTAAAGTACTAAATTTGGTACAATTTATTTTTTACGAACGAATACAGGTACAATTTTGAAAATTTGTTATCCAAGTCACTGTTTATGTGTAGAGAAACGTTGCGGACGTGATTTTGGAGCTTTGTACTGAAAGTGTACAAAGGCACTAAATGTTACTAAATTTGGTACCATGGGCTTTGGGGGGATAAATACAGCTGGCATTTTTTTAATTTTATATTGAGGATATAGACAGTCATGTTGTCGCAGCATATACTCAGATTGTAGTAAAATAAAGGAAATTACAACTTGGAATTAAAGAGCAAAGATCGCAACGTTTCTGAAAAATTGTTTTGCACTGCATAATAACTGTATTCCAATGCCATTAGAAAATATTTGCAGGAACAGTTCTTAGCAAAACAGTTGCTTCACGGTTTGTCAAATTCTAAAGTATTTGCATTCGATGTGTCCATTTTGTGGGCAAGCTCTGGCAACATGCTAAGCTGTACGACCGCAACGGGTTGCTGTGGTGTGGTGCGGTGCCGTGTGGTGCGACGGTGTTGACGAATGTTTGTTGCCTAAGTCTTTTGTTTTGGCATATGGTAATGTACGCGCGTCAATTTCCATTGGCATTTGAAATGTGTCATGGTGGATATTTGAATTTCTATCAATTTTATGAGATTTCCTTATTCTTGGTGCAATGCTCTAGGATTTCTGTTTCGGAGTTTTGTTTTGGTGTCACTTTTTGGCTTGTGTGACACCTTTTAATCTGGTTTGGCCGTTTTGTAAACACATTTTCTTGTTATGTACAAATGGCCAACAACTTTTGTCGTTTGGCAGCAAACATTTTGAGGTTAGGTTAGTCATACGGCACTCCAAATCAGCGAATGGCACATGTTGGCCACCGCTTATGTTCAGGCGTTTGTTTTTTGTTTGTTCTCTTGATTTTATAAATGTTTTGTTAAATAGAGATTTGTGTGATTATAAAAGACATTTTGACTTGGAACCGAGGAGTAACAATAACAACAACACAATGCCACAATAATTGCCAACAATGTAAGAGTTTTGCATTCTTGCCAGCAGTAATCAAATGAGTCATAATTTCGGATCATTGCTAACAAAAACAACAACAAAACGAATTGTTTGCAACATTTTCTCAAATATTCCTGTTATGAATGTTTTTTTTTTGGTTTGTTTTGGTTTCAAACATTTTCTGCTGTTATTTTTATTAGCTTTCCCATTTGCGGTGATATAAATCAAAGCAACATCAGAAACAACAACGACAACAGCAACAAAAACAACAACAACATTCGAATCGATTATAGTCATAAAATCAAATAAATTAGAATTAACACTTGTTGACATCAAACAATGTAGCCTCGTACAAAGCCAAGGGGAGTCGCTTACATTTACGCTCCAATCTTGATTTGTCGAACTCTCATCGTCATCGTCATTATTGGCAGGGATGGAAGTGGAGCCAAAATGATAAACGAGGACTTTTAAAATTTTGACTTTCAGTAAGAAATATTTTCAGAATGTGGGCAAATACAGGGTGAGATAAAAAAACACTGCTTTTCAAAATGTTTGTCCCCAAGGCTTTAATGCTCCCTCCAGAATATTTTCGCGATAATATTCGGCGTTTATTCTGATGCCACGGTCGATTAATACGAACGGAGAGCGACCATCGGCTGTTATGGCGGTCCGCACCATCACCGTGGCCGGCGCTTGAGTTCTGGTGGCCAACCGAAGGTGCACATTTTCATTTGATCTCTTTGGCAAGGAAACCCTATCATTTTGTTTTTTTACAAACTGCTGGAAAACGAATGTTTTCTCATCGGAGATCGGAGAAAACCAAATTCGGCAGTTCACCACTTTCGGCCAAGCGTAGCAACTCTTTAGCTCTTTTGAGTCTATTTTCTTCCTGCTGGGGTGTAAGTTCTTGCACTTTTTGGAATTTCGATGGCTTTAACCCGAGCTCAATTTTCCATATTTGCCGAATGGAATATTGCGATATGTTCAGTTCACGAGCCACTTTTCCGTCACTGTGACGCGGGTTTCGATCAGTGTCTTAGAAATGACAGCAGAATGAAGTTGGTTGCAGTTTTTTCATCTCACCCTGTATATTTAAATAATTTGTAATCAATTCAAGAGTTTCTAATTCCCATCCCTGCCGCTTAACATCATCATAATTGCAGGAGGGGTTTCAAATGGTGTTTGTGCGCCTGCTCGCTTTCTGCTTGTCCAATCGATCTCCCCTTGCCGCTCGACTCCCTCTCTACCCCTTCAGATAATGTGATGATAACATTTGCCAACAGTTAGTTACCACAATTTATAGAGATTGCACAGGAAATCAACACAAAATTTCATAGCACCGTTTTTTGTTTTGTTGCTGCCTTTTTTGCCTAACTTTTGTTCGTTTGCCATTGCCAACATCGATTGCCGCACCAACTCAAATGCTTTATCCAGCCATGGCCACAAACAATGTGTTTTTCGTTGCGGGAATATCGACAGCAGCTACGAATGGTGGCAATTGTTTCGTGTTGTGTTAACATTTTTTAAGGTCTAACAAGCACTTGCAATAAACGGCTGTAATCATAACATAACTGCATAAACCAACGCCTGCTGGATGGCTGCCTGCCTGCCTGCCTAACTGGCTGGATGGCTGACTGGCTGGCTGGCTAGCTGGCTGAGTGCCTGCTTTTCGATCCAAATTGTTGGTCATTTTCCTGCGTTTAAAAGTGTTTTTCTCTTCTTTCACACTCTCCCCACAACACTCCGCTCCGCTCCTAGTTCGGTTAGCTGGCTTGCTAGCTGCTTAAAGTGTAAGATATTTTAACATTCACAGCTTCGCGCTGCGATTTGCGCCTTCACGCTAATTTGTTGCACCAAAGCTTCTGCATTTTAGCTAAGGCATTACTGTTGTTGTTGTTGTTGTTGAAGCTGTTACGTAATGTTGCTGCTCCGGCTGCCGACTTTATAACGTGTCGATCGTGATGCTACTTTAAACATAGTTGTGCAACATAACAACATTAGATTGTATTCCGAAATCAAGTTGCCCGACCAGGGGGGCATAGTGGGCAAGGGGGTGGGGGCGATGATATGTTCCATTTTCCTCCAGCCTCCAGTGTCGGCAATGCAAATTTGTTTTCTAATAAAAGACGGGCATTGAGTTGTTATTTTCATGTTTCGAAAAGAAAATTATTTTTCATTTTCCGGTTGTGGCGGCCGGCAGCGTCTGCCGCGTGCACAGCGTTATGTATGGCGCAACAAAAGACTTAAGACACATACATGCCGGTGCAATTGCAAGGCATGACTTCTTTCCGTCCTTCATTTGGAGATGTTAGAAATACCGCTGACCATTTCAATGCTGGAATCTTTGGCCAAGAATCCGGCTGCTGCTGCTGCAGCTGTCCTTATTATGCTCTGCACATTCCTACGCTTTAATGAAAATGTTTATATCAATTTTCATTTTAGCACTCATGCATGCCCCTGGCATGTCATTTATAGTCCAATCGGCCGGAGAACAACAACAACAACGACCTTATACCGATAGCCTCCAATACTTGGCATCAACTTTGGGCCGGGGATGATAAACTTAGCATACCGAAATGTAATCAGACGGCCATTGTTAGCGTTTAAACTTATTTGGTGCCTCCTTTGCTCCTTGATGCCGTTCGTTGATGTATTTGCTGGCTGGTGTGGTGGAGGTGTTGTTGGCAACAGGATTGTGTGGCAGTGCAAGTGTTCGATGAAGTGTGTGTGAGTATTTTATCGCACCTCATTAAATCAATATTTACTCGTTTGCCCGTTCGCTTGTTATTTGCAAAAACATGAAAATCGTCGTCATCATCTTCATACTTTGGTTGGTTATACCTGATCCTCCTCCTCCTCATCGCCGTCATCACCATCCTCGATTGGGTGTTGTCGTTGTTGCTGTGGTTGCCTTAACCACAACAACATGCTCAATAATCTACGACTCTTCACTTACCGCCAACACTTTTTTTACACTCTAAGAAAGGAATGGAATGGTTCTGATCCCTACTTGGGATGGGGGAAATTGGTGAAGAAAAATCAGGTCGAAGATGAAATAACTCCTTTGCCTCCGAAAAATTTTTGTGTTAATTTTTTTTTGTTTTTCTACGCCGAGTCTTAAACTCACAACCTTCGATTTTGTAGACGGGCGAGTCGTCGGGCTTGGCATTTTTTTTTGTGGAATACCCCATTATTTTCCACTTACTGGTAATACCAAAGGTAGTATGTTTACACATCCTTGCAGTGGGTTATTGGACCGATCCATGTTTTTTATCCGTTCTCTACTGATTCCAAAATTAAAGATTGTCTCCGGTAAGAAACATAATTTACTTTTTTCCCATTTGGGAAAAAATACTACCGAGCACTACTTTATTCTTTTCATACCCCCACCATTCTCTGGAGGGTATATCAACTTTGCCATTCACTTTTGTAAATCCTCGAAATTTCTCATAATAGACCCTACAAAGTGTATATATTCTGGATCAGCGTAAAATTGTAAGTCCACTTATCGATGTCCGTCTGTCTGTGGCAATCACAATATCTTTCGAACATATTGAAATAGAAGGCTAACATTTTGCACATATGAGTATTTTGCCAGCAGGCAGGTAAAGTTCGAAAATGGGCCATGACGGTCCACATTTTCGTATAGCCCCCACATAACGGTACCTCCAGACATTCGGTATTTTCTAGAGACATCAAAGACCGGATTTATTTCAAGTTTCGTATTTGAAGTTCGTAATGGGTACTATAGCCTATGACAAAAATTTTCATCGTACAGCCCCATATAACGGTTTTCGTTTTGGCGCTATTTTTCGACGGATTTTTTTTTTTAATTTTTGAAGTTCCTTTCAATTGGCGGTACTGGTATACCTTCCATATTTCTCTCCGTGTATTATCACACTTTATTCCATTTGCTTTTTTTTCCACCGCTACATAATCGCTAAAGTGTTGTGGCGATGGTACTATTTCGCGTTATGTTTTGTTGCTGTTGCCTTTGAGTTCCTAAAACGCCTCTGGTGCCGGCTGTGTGAGGCTGGCTGGTTGGGTCTTTGGCACGCGGTGTGTGGCTGTGTTGAGTTCAACACTTTTTTTCGCTGTCTGTGCCAGCCAGCTAGATTGGTATGCCAGCTTTAACTACTGCAGTTGCTGTTGTTGTTGCCTTCATAATTCTACGTTTAGAACTGCATCACCTTTCTTGCAAAAGATTCTTTCGTCAATTCACACCCACCCCTCCCTGATGAGTGTGTGGCGTTGTCGTTGTCCTCTTTTTGTTCTCTCATAAACGTGCATTGGTTTTTATTTCCTTCCAGCTTCTTTGCCGTCATTGGGGTCTGAATGAGCAGCAGCAGCTGCAGCCGCCACAGCAGTACAAAGCAGTGGTTGAGGAAGTAATGTTTGTGTGGCATATTTTCCGAGCTTTTGTTCATCAAAGTGTTCTGTTCTGTTCTATTCTGTTCTATTCATGTTGCTCTGTATGGCCCTAGGTAAGTGTTGCAACACACACACAGACACACACACATTGACACAATGTTTGGTGGCACTGTCATGAATTCTTGTCAGTATGTGAGAATGTGTATTAGAGAGACGGAGAAGAAGAAGAGAAGAAGGACTATGTTGCATCCGTGAGCAGGAACAGCAACGGCCTCAGCTTGTTGTTGCTGCTGCCGTTGCTGGAACATGTTTCAAAAATGCGAAAGATGCCTGTTGCGCTTAGATGGCCATAGATGTTGCTGTTGTTGTAGCAGGAATTCCTCGTTTAGGCTTTGGATTCACCAAGTTTCCTTGGCATTCTTTGTTTGCAGTTGTTGTTGTTGTTGCTGGCATTGTAAAGGACAAAAAGGCTGCTGCTGTTGTTGCTGAATACAAATGGCAATGCCTGGCCATGATTTTCTTGTAAATACTTGAATAATTGCATAAAACACGTAGTGCCTCCCGGAAGCATTCCCATCCCAAACTTGGGTCAATAGATGACCAAACGACCACCTCAACCTAAAAGTTGTGGCATTTCGAGGGTGGCCGGAATATAAATAATTCTTTGAAAAAAAGTTGTCGATGATCTGATGGCTTCTGTAACAACTAGCCCTGGTGTGTAGGTGAGTGAGTCATATGGCCAAGCGGCAGTACAGCAGCAGTTATGATGTTAACAAGTTAAGCATTTAAGCATTTAAATAAGCCGCTTTGTCTTTGATTGCGAAACCGCACGAATGCAATCAGAAATCCAAGTTGTTCCTGCTTTCAAACGCTAGGCCAGCCATCTTCACACTTGTCGCTGTAGTTGTTGTGGCGAAAAAAGTTCAAGGGAAAAGACAAAGGCTGGACGGTGTCGGCTTGTGGCTAACAGGAACAAGAACATCCTCAGCCTCAACCATCATCGGAACCAACGACCCAAGGTAAGGTGATGAAAAAATAATTTCATTAACACCCGTGGTAACATAAGCTCTTTAAAGAGCATCTTATGCCTATTAAATGGCCAGTGACCAAGCATGGCCTGTCCGTCTGTGTGTCGTTCTGGCATTCAGCCATTCAAGCCTGTAAGCCGCCGTGTCGCTCAGCCAGCCAGCCAGCCAGTGGCTTGGTTAGCCAAGTGTAGTCACCCGTTTAGTTGTTGCTGTTGTTGTTGTTGTTTGGTGGTTTTCTGGTTGGTCGCTTTTAATCTTGCCATAGTTAGCGTGTCACGGGTAAACATTTTTATTTCTTTAAGTTAAGCATCGCTCATAAATTTCATAAATAATTTTTAAACGGATTTTCATACATTATACCGAACGACGGAACGACAGACAGTCAGACAGACCGACTTACTGCAGCTGATGACATGAGCGGCCAATCGAACATGAACGCGGCAATGCAATGCGATCAGAGCGTTATTCTTACAAATGCAACAATCACGACAATGCACCGCACCAAACAAACGAGACCGGCTTCCAAGCTATTCGATGGGACTGATGTTACGGAGCTGCTTGCTAACCTGGTGTTGATGATGTTTCAATTTAAATAATGTGGTCATTTGAATGTGTCAAGACCTCTCGTTCCACATTAATTCCATGAGATATGTCCCACCATCAAAAGGCTTCATTTTCATTCCGATTACCGCTTATTGTTGGTTAGAGCGCGTCTATTCTAAGCTTGTTTTTCATATGCAAATATGAAAATTGCTTTTCTAAGTGTGTGTGTGTGTGTGTAAAAGCATTTGATACCTTGAGTTACGGAGCAAAATAAATTCGAGACTTAATGAAATCTCACGAATTCCAGAAGCTACAAATTGCCGCAATAACAGCCGTTGACGGGAAGAGATTAAACGAAAAATGGTCCAATTGTATTCGGGATGGTGGACAGTAAGAAAGAAAACAGTTTTCCAGGAAAAACACAAGCCGACGATTAACTCATTGAACTTTGGATTCGGAAAAGTATTTGATAACTGATAAATGATCTTCAAAAAAAGAATAGAAATTATTCAGTAGCGTTTTTTATTCATTCACAACGTAATGTTAAGCTGAAGAGTAAATAATGTTGAATGAAAAATTATCTTATTGATTATTGAGGTGAATTGACGGGGTTTGGTGTATTCTTAACAACTTCGTTAATACCGTTAGTCAGCTACTGTAACACGCTATCGGGAGGCATCAAAATTTGATTTTTTTTGTTCAAAAGAAACGTGTTCTGAAAATGCTATTAACTATCGAAGAAAATGTCTTAATTATAAGGCTTATGGAGTGGGTATTCCTTACCTTTCAATTCTCAAATCATGGATCTTCAAGTTAACATGGAAACATTTTTTAATATTAGGAAAGTCGATTACATTAAGAAAGTTCGTATGGAAACCCCACCGAAATTAACTGATTAAAATAATATTGCCACAAAATCGTTCACAGATAGAACCTATTCCGAAGTTTTTCTATAGAAATTCAGCTACCGATGACATTCTAAATAAGAGGATATTCAAAGAGTCTTGTGTGGGTTAAGGTTTAAAAACGCCCAACTTTAATTGATGAAACAAACAATGGTTTAATATGTTTATTGGGTAAGAAAAAAGAAAGCGAACGATTGGTATATAAATCCGAGCTCAGATTTGCTCACTGTTTCTAGTGAATAAAATATACTCGCGAGCGGGGGAGTGCTTGAAACAAGGAGTTTTAAACGAAGTTTACTCTCCACTCTTTTGTTTTATGTGTGAGCTCTTTCTATTAATTGCTGTTCCAAAAATTAGACTTGACTCCCACTCTATCTATTCGAAATAGAGAAAGAGTTTGCTCTAAGAGTAGAATGGGTTCCTTGCGGATTCGTAGGTTTGTGTGAGTGTTTAGTGGGCAACAGCCAATATGAGAAAATGAGTAGAAACAACAGAATTTACTCACACTCGAAGACGAACAAAACTTACTCGCTCTTAGAAATAAAGTGCACACTCGGTTTCTTTTTTTACTCGCGGGAGTACCTTCACTCTATTGCAATGCCCTCTAATTTCTCAACTACGTGGAAAGGAATGTGCCTGAATAGAAAGAGCTCACCAACCATTGTTTCGGAAAAGTTGGAACCTCTCTGATTTTCGGGTTGAAAAAAGAATTTTTGGAGACATAATTAAAGCTTTGTATCCGAGGTGGTGAAATGTACGAATTGAGTCCACACTTCCTCGTTATGAATCTTTACGGTTTAACTCCATCGAAGCGAGATTTGAGGAAAATTGTGACCTTTGGGAAAATGGTAGGTAGGACCTACTTATTTTTAATATGATTCAAATGCTAAGTCGCCGAAAGCGTTGGATCTCGGTGAAATCTCATTGGTAATGTTGAGACAATGAGATTTTCGCTAATCACTCACGTTCTTCCCGAGGTATAGAAAATGAACTTTCCGAGGTATGGAAAAATACTGAAGGCATGTTGGGATCATTGGAAAAGCCCTATTATAACAGATATCTATCCAATTACCGATCATAAACATAGGTTCCGTCAGCAATCATGTACCATAAAAGCATTGGGCGCCACACCTTAGACAAGGATTTAACCAGAGTTGAATAAAGTCGGCAGCATAGACAAGTCATTGCATTAATTTATCTGCCCCGCCATAAGTTTTAAAAACGCAAGATGTAATTCCTTACAAAATAGGACCAAGTGTCCCATTGCAGTTGGGGACCATCTCTGTAGATGCCCAAAGTTTGTGGAATTTTTCTTCCATAAGTTCAGTCAGATAGGTATCTCATGGTTGGGATAGAGATCCTAACTCTTTTGAAGTTGGATTTTGTGAGTGGTAATCAGGACGATCTCCCGAAGGTGTTTCTGCATCTGTAACAATTCAGAATATATTCCATAAATATAAGTTCCCAGAGGATTTTCAGCAATATTGTAACACAATAGCATTGGGCCCCATACCAAGGCACGTTAAGCAGGCATTCAATCAAAAGGTGAATAGCGTCAGCTGTCCAGACATACCATTGAATTTATTTATCTGGTCCGAAATAAGTTCTAGATCTATTTTGGATCTATCTGTGTTGGTGCCCAAATTTGTCCAGGACGTACGTAGAGTGGCGACCCTTAATGGTTACTTTTCTTTCAATTTTTTTTTACATTTAACAACCACCCCATCAAGTTGTTTTGAAATGTAATTGTTTGTACGTCCCTGCCAGAAATTATCAACTGGAAATAAGGCCTCCAAAAGGATTTTAGGACATATTATTTGGAGAAAGACCTTCCTCAGTGAAAGAAATTTCTAAAATACCTACAGAAAATATTCTATATCTCGTCTTCATTGAAAAACTTAACTTCTTCTGAAAAAATCTCTAAAGTCTTTTATTTGAAACTAATAAGGTTATACCAATAAAACATATTCCAAAAACTTGAAACTGTATTTACTCTTTATTGACCTTTTAATTGATTTTTGAATTTTATTTGAACCAAAAAAACCGACAAAAATAACCGTTGCTACTGCCATTTTTTATTGAGTTTAACATTCTGTTGCTTTTTTTTGCGCGTTTGAGACCCATTTTCAGCTTTGCATGTTGCAATTTTTATTGTAACGCTAAGCATGGTCAGTCCGACATAAGCACTTAATCTCAGCACTTGGGCAAAGCGCTTGGAAACTGTTGTTTTAGCTAAACGCAAAGAAGAAAGAAATTTGATCCTTTTTGTGTCGGTGATTTCGTTTCCATCAATACCAATGGAAACAAAGTGGCCGAAAACGAGGCCGAATAAATGGTGAAGAAAACAAGACCCAATGGACAGAGGCGCCTAGGTATCACCCTACATGCATTGGAGGATATCATCTCTCTATTTCTGTAGTTTTTGATATTTTCTGGCGTTAAAGATCTAAAATTGTACAGCAGCCCCATTTGATTTATTGCAGGACGGAATCAATTTTAAATAATTTTTTTCAGAGTCGAATTTAAATATCCATTCCCTCTGGCCTCAACAGACGTTATAAAGTGCTCACTATTTTGATGTAGCGTATCCTGAAAAGAAACGCAAACTCTTGCCCCTGATGTTTTTGCTTAGAGATTGGCCGTAGAACTCGTTATAAGGACAATGATTTCGTGGCTATCATTTTTTGTTCGGTACTGCTGTTGTTGTTGCTGCTGTTGTTTTCATTTCTTGTATTCCGACGACAGTTTTGCTTAGCTTGCTGGCCGTTGATGATTGCGTGCATCATGTATGCCGCACGTAATGCAAATAAATTGTAAGCATATTTAGTTGATAGCAACGTTGATGTAGTTGTAGTTGTCCTCCCAGTCGCTAGCTAAGCTGCTGCTGCTGATGCTGGCCTGTCCTGTCCTGTCCTGTCCCCAAACATTGACCATTTTCAGTCCAAAATATGCATGCAATTTCCTTGCGTTTAGTTTCGGAGTATTTCTGTCAAGATTTTCAGTTGTTACCATGCCTTTCCTGCTGTCCGGCTTTTGGATTCGTGATGACATGGTGGCGCGGCGGCTATGGCGGGTGGTGCAGTGGCATGGCCAACTATGTGACATGTTTTGCCGTATGACCACTCAATTACGTAGTCTAACTAACAAATCAAATGAAACGCAACTTAAATTATTTCAGTTTCGCCCCTCCATCCCTGTGGCTGTGTTGTCTGGGCGTGTTTGCCACCATGTTTAGAGTGGCTTAATAATGATTATTGTTGATAGGGGCCGACCGACCGTCCGGTCAAACGGCTGGCCAGCCGGCGAAAAACGTATCCATTTGCCAGGAGTTGGAGGTCCACCATGAAAGAATGTTGCTTCCAAATCTTGAATGTTGTTCCTTCGGTGAGGCCGCCAGGCAACAACACATGGCAGATGCCGAATGACAAAAGCAGCGGCAACAACAACGCAACCTAGCAAAACAGCAACAACAAAAAGTGATGACAACCTAAAAGGCCTTTAATTCACCATGATATCAGCAGATATCATGCAGTGTTTACTGGCCAATAAAATAAGGGTATGGCCAAGTTTTAAATTTCATATAGGAGAGAAGTAGAATTCGGTCCCATCCCACTCCATGGTTCTTAGCTGGCTGGCTATATACCCCACTCAATAACAAAGAAACAACAAACATGACAACATGGCCGTGTTATTTTGCCAATGACTGCTGGAGTGTGGGAAGAAAACAGATTTTTATTTTAACATGACATGCCATGCCAATTGTTAAACCAATAAACTTGAATTTGATAGTTTTGGTCTGGTTATCGGTTTGCTCTTGACTGTATTGGTAGAGATGTCGATGGGCGAGAGAATTGGAAATTCTTAGGGATTTTCTATTGTGGCTTTTAGATTTAAGGCAAGGATAAGGAGAAATTTAGAAACTAAATCTCAAAGGAGAATTCGGTTCAAATTCTTGTTGTGCTTGGACCTTGTTTTTAGAGAGTTATCTTCATCAGAGTTATGTCAATCAAGGAAATAATAAAGTTTAGTTTGTCCAGGCTGAGCTTTGTTTTCATTCTCAATGTGAAGATTTGAATTACACTGTGCAACACAAAAAATATTTTAATGAAATATCCAACGGATTATGAAAGAATATCTAGAAGTAGAAGACACGCGGCATGGCAATTTAACCTCAAAAGAGGGGCAAGTTTCTCCTCTTTCATTTTTTTTAATTTTTGAATAAGGATTCCTTGGAAAGCTAACGTTTTGGGAATATAGTGTCTTAAAGAGTAATATTACAGATAACAATAGAGGTTTATTTTGGTAGAAGGTCGAAGCAAGTTAAAATATTCCACAAATGTATATGTCATAGGTCCCAGAATACATCAAAAGTCTAAATCTTACCAAAACGCCAGTAATTTATAAATAGAAAGAACTATTTTAGGGTTAAAGCCGTACTTATATGATCTTATGCAGAATTCATATACAAAGCATCATTTAGAGCAGAGCAGAGCACACCGCCCATGGGCAATTCACCACACGTTACACACAATCATAGTTTTCTGTATAAAACCCACCATCTATCAGTGAACTCACTACCCGAAATGCTCTCTTGTTTACAACAAATTTGGTTTGCAGACAGACAGTAGCTTTTCAGCTATCAATGAATTTCGGCCGCTTGATTTCAATTTCGCAAAGAATTAGCACACACAGTGTTTAACCTGAGAGGGAGAGTTACTCTCTTGATGTACATGTCCGTGAAATATACACAATCAATGCTTTCGTATTGGTAGTGGTTGGTCAGGCCTGTTTTAGAGGAATGACATCAAAGGCAAAATTATTTTTCATCAAATGTTACTATAAGTCACCAAAGAAAATAAATCTCTGTTGTGTTTAAATATCACGAAAATATATATCAATGTTGCGAAAATATCTCCCAACTTTCCCCTCATTTGGCATTTATAAAATCCCCAAACATAATCCCACGATCGACATCCCTTTTGCATTGCCATTGCCGCCGTTGACGTTGCACACAAAAATTCAACTAAAACATCGAACTTGGCAACTTTGTTGCCGGTGCGGAAAAGAGGTCACGACATCAACAATTCTTACGGTTAATAACTGCCCAATTGTAGTTTATTTGATTTTCGCTTGAATTACTGGATTTCTTGGAAAATCACAACCCACTCTGTTATGGGATTAGACCAAACCCTGTTACCTTTGCCGTGATTGACAGCCAACCAACCAGAGACATTCAAAATTCCCCCCTAACTCAACTTTCTTTCGGCTTCGAAAATGCAGCACCGCAAAGCAAGGAGGATGGACGGACGGCCAACACCCACAAACGGATAAGCAACCCGCAAAATGAAATGTCAAATATTTATGCCAAAACAGAGCTGCTGACAGTGCCTGATTAGTTCTGCGTCATAGTTCCAGAGTAACGAAAAGCCAAACCACCGATTGTCATGTTTTTGGCCAAATTAATTCCCGCACTGGCTCGGCGGGGCGTCGGACACAATGTGTGGTCGGTTGATAGATTTCTTGTCTTTGTCTTCTTCTTCTTCTAGTTCTTGTTGTTATTCTTGTTACCTTGTTATGGGAATTAACTCGGCAGTGTTTTGCCAAGAAATCAATTGTTTCTATTCAAACAAAAACCAAAATATTTTTATGATACCCCCCAAAACTAACGACGAAGAAGAAGAGGTCATCTTTTTTTTCGACACCTTCAAATGCCAGGCATTCTTGGTCGCATTAAGACAATGAAGGCTCACTTACCTTACCACCTCTAAGCGATTCCATGAAATTGCAATTTCCACATCAAGCAACGATAAATAGAAGAAGAATAGGCAGCGGCCATAAAGGAATTTGGAAAACCATCATTGGTGGTCTGCCAATGAGTTGGGAAGTTGGAGAAAAGAAAAAGAGAGAGGGAGAGAGCGAATGCATTTGCCAGAAACATAAGTTAACCATTTAATTAGCCATAAAGCAATAACAACTACCTGACATTGTCTAACCGAATGAAGACTGTTCATCATGCAGCGTTTGTGGGTATGAGAGTGTGTGTGTTTGTAAACACATGTTCGCTTTGTTGTTACCAAACAATCTTCAATGGCTCACAAACAGGAGGCAACCTGTTGTGTCTGCTTGGCAAACAGTCTTTGTTCCACTTTTCCTAAGCGTATTTCCGCAAAATACTCTGCGTGCATCGTTATTTGTTGCCATTGACTCCATCACTTGTCGACCAAACCACCCCCCATCTGCAGAGCAGTAACCACCTCCTTTATATATTTTAAAAAATGTTCACAACTTGCTTCTCGAACACTGGGATGCGAGAGGATACGAACACCTAATGATTTTACTGGTAATTGGTAGGGAGAACTCCTGAGAAATTTTCGTGAGGTGGGCGAAAAGAATTTGCGAATACTGACGAAGACGCCATACGCCTAAAATGTAAGGATTCCAAGGAATCTTAATCTGAAAATTTCAAAAATGGGGAGGGGTATTGGAACTACCATCCTCTATTTAGGTAACTTTGTAATGTATAGTTTCAAATAAGTGTCTTCTATTTTTTTGCTCTACTTTCAAAATCTGCTGTGTTGCACATTGTATTTAGCGAGTTTTCGGAAGGACTATTTTGTGTAGAAATCTATTAAGGAAGTTCACAAGATGCTGTAAATATGAACACAACATTCTAAACATTCTGATATTTAGCACACGTTCTCTAAATCCTGATACTTTCCTTAATTTTCTATCGATGCTGGAGAATATATTTTACGTAAGACTTTCTCTCTTCTCTCGAAAAATAAATCCTCAAAAACTTCTGCCTCTACACAATGGACCCCTTTTGAGCTCGCATTCCATTTATTTGAATAATTTTGATGTTGGGTTTTTGATTTCAAACTGAAGTCTTTTTTCCATTTTTTTTTTAGAAAAATTACAGATTTTTTCAAAATTCCTTTGCAAATCAGATGTCTTTTGTTTGTTGGCGGTGTCAAATCACCATGTGGTCTTATCTGCATGTGAGGCGGTGTTGTGTGTCAGTACCACCCTGCCATGGGTTTTATGCTAAAGACAGAGCGAAAACAAAACGAGTAGAAATCAATTTTCTTTTTAACAATCTTGTTAAATCTCTGATAGATGTTTGCAGACACATGCACGCACACACACAAACACACTCAGTGTCTCAATATTGGCCTTAGAAATGTGGGTGTTCCTGTGGCCAAACAATGCCACAAAAAAACTAGAGAAACAGCATCTTCACGTATGAATAGCTGGGCAAAACTGCAAGTGGGAACCACATGCGAAGACCTGCCAGGAAGCACGTGTGTTGTCACTTTTTCTTCTACTTAAAGGAAAATGGAAGAAGAAACAACTCACCAATACAAACACTCGGCGAGCTGTTTGTCAGTTCCACTTATGACCTGCCACAAATGCTGTTTAACGCTGCCACAAACAGTTGTACTGGTTTATTGTTGTTGTTGTCGGTGGATTTAATCCTTTGCTTGATATTGAACTCATGTTCTCGTATTGGGTATTCTGCTGCAGTCATTGCAAACACACAATATGGCCAGTTCATTCTGCTACCCCCTCCATACACCTCCAACAATAGAAAATAAAACTTCATCTCAATTACGTTAGATGCGAAGACTGGATGAAGCATTCTCAATTTATTTGCTGACGAGATACAATCGTTCGCATTGCCAGTGTGGCCCACTGTTCATAGTTCCACATGAGCCTGGTTTTGTGTTGCACCTCCTATATGGAGATGTTGTAAGACGGGCTGATGACGATGTGGCCATGGTGTGGATGTGGCCATATGCCAGACCGCTTATTAAATTGATTGCCATGTTATGAGGCTCTAATCAGCAGCCATAACTGCCTTGGCTTGGGTACGCTGTGCTGAGGTTCTATATGTGGTGTTTTTCTATTTCTTCTATACTTCTCCAGCATTTATAGGGTATACAGTACAGACTTCTCCAAACCAAACAAAATTTTGAAATAATTACAAAATTTGTCTTAATTATTGAGTTCATTTCTATTTAATTTCTGTATGAATATCCTGTTAGTGTCCTTTGAAAATTTCGTTTTACTTCATCTCATTGGCCATCCCTAATAAGTGCGCTCGTGTGTGTATGCATATTTGCTATTAATGTTTTTATTTTTGCCATCATTTCCTTTACAAGTTATGCTATTTTTCCGATTCCTTGGATTTTCTTTTACATTGCCCCAGCATCTTTCTTTTGTCAGATTCTCCATCATCGTCATCATCACAATAATCATTGGGCTTCTCATCATTGCTGTTATTATTATGATTGTGATACAGCCGTTCTATTAAACTGCATTAATTTTCATTGACTGTGAGATTGCAGAATTTACAAATGGGGTATTCCATAGTAAATTTAAGAAGTCGGAGGGTTCTTAGATTGAAATATTCATGGTGCTAATGATCTAACTCAGGCAATAAGTTTTTGACAAATATATTGCTCAGAATATACATATTTTGAATTTGAACCATTCTGGTGCTGGGAAGCTCTTGGCTACGTCGTTGTATCGTATGGACTCCGAGAACGCTATTGATATCGGTCCATATGAAAACTACTCAGATTTGGCTGGAAATGTCCCTTATTCCTTGGGTCGTTGCCTACTATTTGCGCATCAATGTCCTTTCCGACAAGTCAGGATGTTGTAGTTTTTTTTACCATATAACAGTTATGATGACTTCCATGGTAACATCTATGATGGTACTTCAAGAAAAGCGAGCGATTTAGACAGGTCTGAATTCTACGTAACTCCATGTCAGTAGCAGAACAACAAAGTGTCATTGTCTGCCCCAGACTAGCTGCCAGATAGTGACTTGTGGCATCTCCTCGGTAATAAGAAATTTTATATTACTTCGCTTAGTCCCTTCGATCTCGTAATATTCTTTGAATACCCGATTGCAATAACCGGATCATTCATCAACCTTTGTCTTCAAACTCCTATTATCCTTTTTCGTAGGATTCGATTGTGATTAAACCGTTGTTTTTTATTTGCTCAAATAGGATTCAATTTTACAAACACAACATATGATATAGTCATAGGGAGAACCCTCATGCTCCTTGATCAATCTGCTGACTTCCAACATCAGTTCTCTGACTGCCTCTGCTGGACCCCCAGTTGGTTAATGGAAACCATTATGAGGAGATGTTCTGAAGCCAGAAGTAACACTTGTTGCTATTTATGTCTAATACGTATTCGGATTCCCTTCTGAAGAAGACTTCGTTGCAGTAGCAAGAGGAAACGCAATCGATATCCTGAAATGCACCCCCTCTCTGCATTCAATACATCGCACGAACCCAGGTTGTCTGGGGACTAGCAAAAAAATAGACTTTCAATTTAAATGTACAGAAAAGGTCAGGCCCATCCGGGCGGCCTGGGTCCTGGAGTTCTCACCCTGCGTATGTCCCTATCTTTTGTGGATGAAATTTTGACAGGACAAGAAGTTTGATCCTAGAAAAAACCAGAGGAATTGGACAAAAGTGAGTATTCCGGTATATGCAGCTTCAAGGCAGGAACATTAATAAACACGAGGTGTGTTGTTGTGGTTTGAAGTCAAAATGCCATCCTAGGAACAGTCGCCTTTATCATGAGTAATCCTATAGCTTGGTGATAAAGTTGTGTCTCTCATATAATGACAATTGACTGGCTTTCGTTGCAATTTTTAGTTGAAGAAAGCCTTTCCGTTATTAAATTTAGCATGTTCCTAATGAATTGAGAACAAACCTTCAAAATGCTCCCTCGATTTCGAGTAGAGAGTGATACTCACTTGAATTCGAGTGGGAGGGCGCTTAAAAGAAAAATCGGACTTCACTCGAATATAATCGAAAACGTTTTGCTCTTTTTCGAGTGGGAGTAAACTTCGCTCGACATCGAACAAACTTCTCTCTTCTCGAGTATTGTTTTAGTTGTTGTCATATTTGTAAACAGGTGTATTTTCTCAAGAGTATTGTCTGGAATCTGTACCCATAAAGAATATCATATTGCTGTTTCTTTTGAACACAAAATCCATTTACCCCTTGCTTCTGCTGTTTTCCCTTCTTGGGGTTTAAAAACCTAGCTCTCAGCCCGTAGAAAAATCCGAAACTGTTTGCTACAAAATAATTTTTTCCATTCGATTTCACTTTAAGAGTAAACTCTATTTCAAGCATTGCTATTCCCACTTTAATTTCTCTAACAGAAGTAACCCTTCCAGCGAGCGCTCTCACATAAAATAAAAGAATGGAGAATAAACGTATAAAATTCGTACTGTTCGATAAATACCATTCGCAAGTAATTTTCGCTCTTTAGCTAGAAACGAAAAAATGTAAGCTCTGATTGAGATATTTGCCATTTAAAGAAAACAATTTTAAAGTGAAATATAGATGCCGTTCCTTACAACTAAAATACAAATTTGCGACGTCAATTCCTCCCATATTTTTACCTAAACGGATGCCCTGGGAATATTTGAGAAACATAGGTTTAACGGTTTCGTATGAGTATCTCTTCGAAAATCACTTTAACAACACAAACTGCAATATTTGCGGTCGAGAGAAGGTGTAGCCAGGCTAACCACAAAATTACCTTGTGAAAAAACGCCACATGTCTGATTTACTCCTCACCATTTTCACAAATCACCGAGAGCACCCATAACACGGGAATTAAATATCCATACTCCAACTACATTTTTCTCAAAATAATTCCTATCTCCGAAATTCTCATCTAATTTTGTGGTGTTGTTCTGCTCTTTTTTCTCCTTTTCAAACCTAAAACAAAAACTAATCGTTCAGTTCAATTTCATTATTGTTGTTGTTTTGGTGTTTTGGATTTCAGATAATTTGAGAATGTTGTAATTGTAGTTTTTGTTGCTGTTGTTGGACATCTTTCTGGTTCCTCCAAAGACAATTATCATCAAGATCTTCTGAAACCAAGAAGAATACAAAGAAATAGCTCTTCTTGATGATGTGGTTGGCCGCTGTACAGATCAGGAAACGGATGGCTGGACGTATGGTCCTATGCAAACTCTCGCTCTCTGTTCCCCTTGAGTAAACTAATAATTTTCTAGTTACGCCCCCCCAGAAAAAAAACTAAACCAGAAACCGGGATCTCAACAATGTGCCGAGTTCTTAGCACATTTTGGAGGATATCCAACATGATTAGTTATGTGAACGGCCGTTCATTGTTGGGTTTGTTGTTTTTTTTTCTCTTCACATTTCACTGTTTTCATTTTCAGCAATCATTATGATCGGATTTGAAGGCTGTTTTAGCGCCGCATGTGGTGATGGGGATGGTGGCGGTGTGTCGGTGTTTGCGGACCTTGTTGTGTTGTTATGCCTCTTGATTTATTTTTGATTTCAAGCATTTGGCTTTTTAATCATTTGTTTAAGTATGCGGTGCAACATTCGGGCCAAGGGGCTGAGACTCGCAAAGAGGAAGAGCGGCAGAAGGATTGAGGCTGCGGCCATAATTTTTCGACATGTGAGGATTTGTTGGAATCGAAAATTGGAGGTGGTAACTTGTTAAGAATTCGTGCGTTATGTTTGTCTGTTTCATTTTTTTGTTTGAGGCCAGCAGAGCCCCGGCGTGTGAGAGAGACCGAGTGTTGTTTGATTTGGGTTTTTTTGCCAGGTAATCGTTGTTAGGTTGGAGAATTATTATCAAAAGTCATCATCTTAAATGTGGCCATAAACAATTTGTTGCGACTGATGCTAAGTATGTCTGTGTGTGTGTATGTTTGTCCAAGTGGCCAAGCCCAATTTGATTGCTGTGGGGAGAGGTTGTAGGGGCTGTCATTAAAAGATTATTAATTAATGAATTGCTTCCCTTTTGGGGGATGTTGGCTAGCTGCGTTGTATAAAAAATCCGGCTGAAACACAGGCTGTAATGATCTTGTTAACATTGTCGGAGTAGGCTGTGAATCACTTGATTAGGCTTCTGGGGTTAGTTTGTGGAGAGTTCTCTATTTCCCGAGCAGAAGAATAGGAATTTGTTAATCATGGTCAATATAGGAAGATTCTTACATTTTCATGACAATTTATGAATTAAATAACAAAATAACACCATTCCCGTGATTCAATTCCTGATAGCATTCCCCGTTTATCCTCTCCTATGAAGAAGATGGCTTGAAATGAATGATGCCAAGAAAAAGTTAAAACGTTTCCCATGTTCGCTTTCTTTCTTTTTGTTGTTGGTCTTGTTATTTAAATTTGTTTTGCTATCGTGGCATTGCTAAAATGAATTCCACTGTTGCTTCTATTGTGGATGCCTCCACTCTGCTGTCATTTTGACAAGTCTCATAATAACTTTATGGTTGGTGGCTGTCACAGTTGGTGCGATGTTGTTGCTCTTGCATGCCTGCAAGTCATTCATTGACTGGAGGTGAAAATTTTAGTGGCAGGCTCATATTGTAACGGTTACAATTGCTGATATTCAGCAGCGACAGCAGCTATGGACCTTTGTTGGCGAAAAGCTTGTTACCATAACTGACAACTCCATATACACTGAATATGAGGCCGATTAAAATGGTCGTATGATCCTGTGTTTCTTTTTTATTGGGAAAATTTTTTTCAATTTTCTTTTAGAATAATAGCAATTCTATGAGACACAGACCAAACAAAGGTCAAAGAGACCTATCTGAGTGATATTTTTATTATATCCAACTCCACACTATCGTCAGAGCACTCCAGCATTTAAATGTGAATAAATATTTTTTGTGTCTCGTATCATCGCTCGTTACAGTGATACTGGTAGCATAGCCCGACGTCAAGGAAGTGGACGGAAGAAAAAAGCAAAATCAGCAGAAATGGTTCGAAAAGTAAAGAAGCGACTTGAGCGAAAAATTGCTCGTGAGCTGAACATATCGCAATATTCCATTCAGCAAATATTGAAAAATGACCTCGGGGTAAAGCCATTGTAATTCCAAAAAGGGCAAGAACTTACACCGCAACAGAAAGAAAATAGATTCAAGAGAGCTAAAGAGTTGATTCGCTTGGCCGGAAGTGGGGAACTCCCAAATTTGATTTTCTCCGATAAGAAAACATTCGTTGTCCAGCAGTTTTTAAACAAACAAAATGATCGTGTTTACTTGCCAAAGAGGTCAGCTGAAAATGTGCACCTTCGGTTGGCCACCAGAACTCAAGCGCCGGCCATGGTAATGGTGTGGGCCGCCTTAATAGCCGATGGTCGCTCTCCGCTCGTATTAATCGACCGTGGCATCAGAAAAATGCCGAATATATACCTTGGGCACGGAAACATATTGGTCGCAGACCATGGACATTCCAACAGGACCCAGCACCATCGCACTCAGCACGTGCCACCCAAGAATGGTTTCCTCGATTCATTTCCAGCGCACAATGGCCATCAAAATCTGCGGATACCAATTCGCTGGCACAAACTATCAAAGTGTCGATCACCTCAAGCAAGCGCTTCGTCCGAAATGGGCCAAAATACCGCAGAGCAACATTCGGGCAGCGTGTGACGGTTTCATTGGCCGTTTAAATTTTGCAGCCCTGGAAAATCCTAAATTATTTCACCTGACCACTAAAATACTCTATTTATCTCCTCTCCGCAAATACCAATAACATTCACTTCGTTAACTGCACTACCGGTTCGATTGTCCAGCGCATATTTCGTTAATTATTTAACTTGAGAATGTCCATCGTTTGTTTTGTCCGCTCATTTGCATAAGGTCCAATTGACAATTGTTTTCCATTAAAAAATGAAAAAAAAAACAACAAAAACAAATAAGTGACAAGGGATTGAAGCAATACACAGCCACCAACATCCGGAAATTGTCCTCCAAAAAAGAAAACACGGCGGCGATCCCTTCACATTTTGCAGTTTGCATTTAGCTTGCAGTGCTATTTGGCATTTTACCAATGTTCGATGACGGCTTCGACCCTCGTTGAGCTTCAATTATATGATCGCGTTCAAATTATTGTTTACTTAAAACAACAACAACAACGGCAACAAACAATAACCACAACCGGCACCAAAAACAAAAGGAAATCATCAACGACAACAATGAAAATATCTTCAAGGAATACTCGTTTCTTAGCTTTGGCAGTTATCTGTTGGCTCCAATGGCCGCGGCCAGAGCCCCTTTCCAGTCTCCACTTAGCTGGAGGATTGGATCGGTAATTCGTTTACAAATTACTATGTCGGCCTTTCGCAGTTTTTCGTCAGTTCGTTGAGTAGATAATGGCTTATAGATCGATCAGCAACAAACGTCGTCTATGACTGAATGACTGACTGACTGACTGACTGACTGTTCAGGGAGAGGGAGAGCCACAATAACAGTTCAAAAGCTTGTTAAGCCTTGTTCGGGTTTTTGATAGCCAACCAGCCGTCCAACATGACCAGCATAAGGCCCCTCGGTTTGGACACATTTGTGAAAGGGTTGTCGGAGGCAATGGCAACTCCCCTTGGAGTTTGTCCAGAACGGAATTAAATCATGTTTGCTGCATGTTATTTTATAATAGCCGAACAAGAGGGAATCTGTTTGTTGCGCTTGATGATGTTTGCTGTTGTTGTTGTTGTTGTTGCAGATGTGTTTTTTGTTGTTTTTTGGTTTGTTAAGGACTTTTTGTGCTTTCCTTTTTGGCCGATCGACAGCAGTTTGGTTATGTACTTTCCAAAATGCATGTTTAGTTCTTTATCAATTGACTGTTGGAGTTTTTGTTGGTGTTGTTTTTTTTGTATTTTTTTGTTGTCTTTTTTAACTCAGCTATGTTGTCTTATTTTTTTTTGTTTTATTTTCATAGGTAACACGTCAAAATGTGATCCCTCAGAGCATTTCAAATGTTGGAGATGAAAAGGGTGTTAAGGAGGAGAGTGATTGGTATTGAGTTTATGCACCATTTTTCACAAATAATTGTACTCGATAATATTGAATATTATTTGTGGATAACTGGACACCTTCACGTTTAAGCCGAAGAGATGCGATTTTAATCTTAAACGTAGTCTACAGTCTACTTTCAAAGGAATTAGCATCAATTCCCAGAGTGAAAGATAGGGGAAGAGAGGTGAGGGGAAGGGTGGAGGTGTACTAGGTATGACAAATACTAAAAGAGTGCTCGGCAAGAGTAGAATCTGCTCGTTTTTGAACGATTTTTGCACCAAAAGGAATGAGATCTATAGTAGCTGTCCGTCAGGGGCGGAGATCTAGGCAAGAGGAGAGTAGTTTCGATTTCCATTGGTTTAGCCTTCCCATTTGATAAGACGAAATGTCAAACCAGACTGGATAGCCGTAGACAACATTTCACCCATATATTTTATTTTTTCCAAGACCGGAACCTGCTCCGAATCAAGACTCCTAAAATGAGGGACTCCTAAATGCTAGGCCGATCGAGGAAGGCCGTTTCAAAACATTTTACGTTGGGAGCCATCCAACGAAGTACATTGACATACTCCTAAGAGCGTATATTGACCGACCTAAGTCTAAGTAAGTATCTCTCTTTCTCTCTCATTTTTGGGCACCAATGATTTATCAAGAGAGAGAGAGAGAGAGAGAGGGGGAAAGAGAAGGAGAATGAATTAAGACATTCGACAAGTCGGGGATATGCAAACTGAGTGTCTTTTCTTTGAGGGTGCTAGTCGAACTTAAAAGCTAGGTAAAGCACCACTAAATATAGCTAAATATAGATACTCACAAGAATTTCTAGATATCTCACTAGATCGAAGATCAATTTTAGGAACGACGCAACGGGTGAGCAACACGTTGACCATACTTGCTGTTACCACTCACGATTTTCCTCAAAATAACATCACACCAACAGTGGCCACCTATTCGATACAATTTTTTTTAATTCTGTCGGTTCGTCTTACAAATAAATCCTTCGTGCCGTACGATCCGATCGTCATAGTTTGTAGTTTGTTCAAATAATTGCACTTTGATATTGGCTCGGTTGGTTGGTATGTGGCTGTGGCGAGGAGTTGAAAGCTTTTGCTAGTCGCTTGTTATTGAATGTTGTTGATGGATCGGATCATGTTGGTGGTGTTGTTGCTGTTGTTTGGATGCTGATGTTGATGATGTTTTATAATATGCCAATAAATGCCTGTCAAATTGTTCAAATTGGTTCGATTAAAAACAACGTCGAACCAGAACGGTAACAAAAACAACAACAACAACAGCGGCATCAGCAATGCAACATCACAGTTATGATTAATTGTTGGCATTAAAGTCAAGGTGTACGTGTCTTCTTGTTGTTGGAACCCAAAGAAAAGAAGAGAAAATTGAGCGAATCGTGGAAAACACATAAAGGGTATTAGGGAAATGTCTTAGAAGTGTTCTCGATGCGGGGAAATTGTAACTCCTGTCAGAATTTATAGGGGCTGGAATTTCTATCACAGTTTCCCGGTGGTCTTGCAACATCTACGTGAGACAGAGAGCGGGAGACACTGAAATTTTCGAATAGCTGTTATAGGAGGGTCTATCAAATTGTTGACCTCGACTATGAAATGAAATCATGTTCTTAACATTTTATTTTTATGATTCGTTTACACCCTTTTCGTTTTGTCCGTTTGACGGCTGGGTTCTGGCAGTTTGCTTTCTTTTCATTTATTGTCGGAGCATTTCATTTAATTTCGTGTTGTGTTTTTTTTTTTGGATTTTGAAACCCTTCATTTTAAATGAATTGAAACAGCAGCATATAATTGCTAGTCGTCCATCCAACCAGCCATCCATCCCTGCACAGCCAGAATGGGGAGCTTATTAATATATGAGCGGCAAGCAGCCAGTTCGTCAGTCAGTCAGCCGGCCAGCCATTCATATTCATAAAAGCTGTACATATGTCGGTCTTAATGAACACCAAATTAAAAAATTAAAATGCTTTTTTAACAACGCCAGAGAAATTCTTGAGAAACCATTTGACTAAATTAATATCTGGTTAGCACTAAACACATGAAAAGCTGTGGAAGTGGAAGGCAAATCAAGGTGAGTAGGGGCCACTCGCTTCAGATGTGGAGGCATAGATGGCTGACTGGCAGCCAGCCAGCCTGTTATGTTAAAGCAGGAGATGATTAATAAATGCAAAGAACATTTTTATGAACCACATGTGAACATACACACACACATACATATATGCACTGAAGGGAAATATAAGAAGAACAACAACAAACTGGAACGACTCCACCTACTTTGACAAACCCACGGCATAAACAAACAAACAATCAGCGACGTAACGCTGCAATTCAGGCTCATCAAAGCCAGCCTTGGTCGTCGCATCAATGACAACGTCCACAAAACAGAATGTTAATGGCCAACCTGTAAACATCAGCAATTTGAAATGCATACTTTTTTTGTGGCCCTGCAGAAAGCGAGGACGTCATTTCAATTTCAGAGTAGAAGTCGAAGTCATGGCTTGTCTTTTTGGTGGGTGTTGAGGGGGTTGTGGGGAACAACAATGCTAAGCAAATATTATAAAAATTAATCAGAATAAGTCAAAGCTTGAGGCCTCACGGGGCAAGCTGGCATCCAGGTTAATATGATTGTGCCGATTCCAGGACTAGAGGGTTGCCAAACACTTTGGAAAATGAAGACTATAAAAATAAGGACGTTCCTTAAACCTTTGAAATCGTAATGAAATGTGTGAAGGTTATCCTTATGGGAATGTAAGGCCGACTATTTGGTACCCTACACCAAACTAGTTTTATTATTTTTGCAAATTAAATTAGATACTATGGTAACCTTAGTTTACCCTCAGTTGGAGCCAAAATCATATGTTGCTATAACAAATAATGAAACCTCAATAATTGCTTATATTCAAATGTTTTTATTCCCTCCGACATAATTGGTATTTTTAAGATAAAAGTCACATTTGAATTTTGGGTTCGTAACCGAAAAAACCAGGTGGCAACGCTTTTTACGACAATCGATCTGACAATACTATAAGTTTTCTTACATTGGAGCTTATATCCTCCCGTTTTATTGATCAAATATTTTTTAACTCTTTGTTTCTTCGAAAACGTCTTGTTTCTCTCGAACCATGGTTACAGCTCCCAAAAACTTATTATGGATATATGGTAACCCTAATTTCCATCTCCTCCTTCACCAGCAGCACACATGCATAGTTGGTCTGATGAAGTATTTCTTTTGCAAGACAAGTGCCTGTCATAACTGACAAACGATGGTTCATAACTGAAATGCCCAAACGAAAGGCATAAAAACAAGGATCGTAGGTCCGTCTCCCCCTTTTTGAGCATAATAAGTGGCTATTAAAAAACCGCTTTAGAACCAACAAAAAAAGGAAAGTAAATGAACCGTCCAAACCAACCGACCGACCAACAACCAAGAGCGTCAAACAAAAGCCATCCAGCAGCAGCAGTCCAGCTTCTGTTAAAAAGGATTCAAAAATCTCCAGCAACAATAGCCTGCATACATAGGCTCGGCACTGCCTTGACTGGCCTGTTTCGGCTCAACTCGGCTGGTGGGTATGGAGGCTCTTCGCTTGCTTTTAATTATGGCTTTCAAATTATATTTTGATTTAGGTCGCCAACTCAGCCCAACTAATAACCATGCTGGGTTCTGGCGTATGTCTGGTAACGTCAAAGCCCTTGTTGTTTGGCATTTTATGCCAACATGGCAGCGCGGCAGTGGCAGTCGTTCGTCTCATCATCTCTATCACATTGCATCACAGTTAGAGATGATGGCAGCCTACCTTAGAGCCATTCATTCCCTGTCTAAGTCGTCGCCATTCATTGATGCACCCATCCAACCAACCAACCGGCATACATTCCCCAAGAAAAAGTGGAAATCCTTTTTGGCCAGCACAGCACAGCATAGCACACAACAAGGCAGTGAAAAATTATATTAAATGTCTAGGAAAACTGGGCATGACGATACAATGATGTTGATGCCGCCATCAACGTCCCGATGCTCATCCTGAAGAAGATGAAAAATATTATATGAACTCATAACTCAAATTAATCACAGCCTGTAACTACCTGCACTGCACTGCACTAAATTAACTAAGTAAGCACTCGGGTGAGCCAGCCGTCTAACCTGCCGGGGAGTAGCAAAGGTAACTACTCCCCAGCTCTCAAGGAACAAACTAGTCCTCTTAAGTTGTATTTAACAATTAGTTTGAACATCTTTCTAAGCAGCACCAGCAGGAGAATTGACGCACTCGCTCACTTACATGCTGGGTTTTTGTCAAACGCATTTCCTTGTTGTGTCTCCAGTCTGGAGTTGGGGACGTCATCCTCTGGCTGATTTACTTAGGTGGCAGTGGAATGACATTGATGACAAAGATGCTTGGGAGTATTTTGTGTGTGATTTGATTATGGGTGGGGTATAGTGGGTTGGACAGAGCATATATGGGATGTAATTTTCTTTTATGTTGATATTATTTTTTAGGATTTTCCTGATTGAAAACTCAGCGTTGTGTAATTTTATACAATGTTGTTGGGAAATTATGGGAAAACGATTTTCCCTTTTAAACTTCTAAGAAAAATTACTATTCGATGATAAAAATATTCATTATGCTGGGGCAGGTGCTTCAATCCTTCCTTAAACATAAGGCAGAATATTGAATTTCAAGTTGGGCACATTAAGAAAGGCCAAGTAGGATTCTTAAAGAGGGTCTCGTTGCTATTGTAGGTAGTTAAATATATTTCTAGCAGGAAACCTTATAACCTTATAGAATGTATAAGGGGTATTGTGGTAGAAAACCTGAAATGTCTTCTGAAGTGAGGCCTCAGAAGTCCTCTTATAGAAGATCCCAGAGACTTCAAACTGTACAATAAGACGCATAGGTCTTTTTGTAGCAGATGGAAGACCAATAAGGCTTTCCAATGGCCTTTTTATATGGAGGGGCCTCAAAAAGCCATTAACCAAAAGTTTATCCATATATTTCAACCCGTTCGGAAGACAATAAATATTTTTTGCCTTTTTGGGATTTGGAAACCTGGGCCACAAAAAAAAAAAAAAAAAAAAACAAGAAAATATTTGTATTCAGTAGTACATTTCTGTTTCTCTTTCTAATTCTCTTACCCCTGTCAATCTCTCTCACTATCTGCCCCAACTTTCATTCACTTTTCCCAAGTTTGAATTTCAGCATTTAAAAATTCCTTATTAAATTATTATGACAATTGTATCCTGTCAAGCTTCTACTTCTAAATACCCCTTTTCGTGGTGAATATATTAGCCCAGTGGTCAAGTGAACCATTTCCCTGTATCTGTATCTGCAGCTATGCAAATCCGTTTATACTTCACAAGTGTAATTCCCAACACAGTCAATGGCCCAAGGCGAAGATTTTGTTTAAACTTTTTGAATTCTCTGGCGTTGTTGTTGTTGTTTTTGGGGTAGTTGCTGACAATGACAAAAAATACACACAACCCTCCGTTTTTAATTTACATCTAAATCATAAAAGTCGTCCTGGCCTCGAGGTAAGCCAAAAGAAAAAATGGACAAAAAACAACAGCAAGTGTTTGGTAATGGTGTGGCATGGGGGATTCCAAGTGCAACATTTAACACTTTGTCATCATTTGGGGGGAGATTAACGTTTTGTAAGTAGGCCAAATTAAGTGTAGTCAGTTCGCCACTTGGCCAGCGGTTTGTATGTGCGTATTTGCTTGTGATTTTAAGCCTCGTTTCGTTTCTGCTCAATTTATGATTTTTAACCATTAAAAACAGAACAGCTGTTGTTCGCTGTATTCGATTAAGGTTGACAAATAATCGTCGGGTAATTATTTAATATTAATTTCCGTTTATTGTTTTTGCTGCTTGTTTTTTCTCTCGCTCTTCATCCGTCCATTGATTCTGGCGAATATTCGAATGTAATTTCGCAGGCAAACATAAATATTAAGAACTGTGGTGGAAAAAAACCTTTGACGTTGAGAGATGAGATGAGTTTTGGTTGCCCAGACAATGCCAACATTGGACCGAATGCTAACGAAGAGGGAGGGCCATGGAGGTTACAAAATAAATGAGGTTAAATAAACATATTTTTTATTCTTTGGTTAAATAAAAAACGGCCACTTTTTTCAGCACACACACATACATATATATACATACATATGTTGTATGTAAGTATTGATGTGGTGGCAGTCAGCAACTTGGCAAATGTGAAAAATACATCAATATTGTTTGTTTTGTTCTTCTTCTTGGTGTTGTTGTTGCTGTTGTTTTTGTTGTTAACATTGGTAATGTCGGCGGTGGCGTTGTTCGTATTTATGAACGCAGCTTAATTTGTTAATTATACAAAGATAATTAAAATAAATTCAATGCGTTTTAAATACCACACTCACACAAACAAATCCATGGCCCTGCCAACCGAAACAGAAACAGCAACAAAACAAAAGAGAGAGAGAGAGAAAAAGTTAAACAAAATTAACCGCTCACCACCAACACTCACGCTTGCGTTTTTGTGAAGTGCTCTCGGCGGCTGATGATGCTTCAACGTAATGAAATCATAGCCTTTTCAACAATAAATATTTAAATAATAAAAAAGGCATTAATTTTCTACAAAGCCAATGTAAAATTTCAAAAAAAAAACAAAAATGGATATCACATACGCATAAACACACATATAAACATACATATATGCTTATGTATGTATGAATGTGTGTATGTAGCTAGGTATATGATATTGAAAAATTTATATGTGGATAATAATAGAGATTAAATATAAAAAATTGCAGTGCTTTTTTGGATTTAAAGCAATTCATTTGGCAGTGGCAAGAAAAAAAAAACAACAACAAAGATTATAGCCGCAGCAATAACAAAAACAACTAAATAAAGATGTAATAATGAAACCTCTTTTTTGTATGGTGATGATCCCAACAACACCTGCCATGGCATTCCAAACTCAAAGGTGGACAGTGGGCCCAGAACTACTGTTTATAGTCCGCATTCTCATTTACTGACTAGAATTGAACTTTGCTCCGCATTTTAATGCGTGAAGATTACTCTCGTTAAGGGTGAGATAAAAAAACTGCAACAAAGTCAAACGCCATAATTTTTAAATTTTCTTTTTAATTTTGTTGAATGAAAGCAAAAAATGTCGGAAATACCATCAAATTTTAGAATAAGTTTAGATTTGTTCGAATCGGTCACCTTTAGCACGAATTATGTCCTTCAAACGGCCAATGAAACCGTCACACGCTGCCCGAATGTTGCTCTGCGGTATTTTGGCCCATTCCCGGCGAAGCGCTAGCTTGGGGTGATCGACAGATTTCAATTTGTCCAACGGATTGGTATCCGGAGATTGTGCGCTGGAAATGAAGCGATGAATCTCATTTTGTAATCATTCTTGGGTGGCGCGTACCGAGTGGAATGGTGCTGAGTCCTGTTGAAATGTCCAAGGTCTGCGGCCAAAAGGTTTTGCGTGCCCAAGGCTTTAATAGGCCCTCCAGAATATTTTCGCGATAATATTCGGCATTTATTCTGATGCCATGGTCGATTAATACGAGCGGAGAGCGGCCAACGGTTGTTATAGCGCCCCACACCATCACCATGGTCGGCGCTTGAGTTCTGGTGGGCAATCGAAGGTGCACATTTTCAGCTGACCTCTTTGGCAAGTAAACACGATCATTGTGTTTGTTTACAAACTGCTGGACAACGAATGTTTTCTCATCGGAGATCGGAGAAAACCAAATTCGGCAGTTCACCACTTTCGGCCAAGCGAAGAAAATTTTTAGCTCTTTTGACCCTGTTTTCTTTCTGTAGCGGTGTAATTTCTTGTACTTTTTGGAATTTCCATGGCTTTACCTCGAGCTCATTTTTCAATATTTGCCGAATAGAATATTGCGATATGTTCAGCTCACGAGCCATTTTCGGACACTGCGACGCGGACTTCTTTACTTTTGCTAACTTCTTTACTTTTCGAACCATTTTTGCTGATGTTGCTGTTTTCTTCCGTCCACTTCCGAGCAATGGTGCGAGGCACAAAAGATTTCTCCTCATTTAAATGCTGGAGTGCTCTAACTATAGCCACTTGTGGTTTCCAGCCAAATAAAAAGTTATCATACTATTCCATCATGAATAACACTTTTTCTGAAAAACTCTCACCAAAATGCTTTTGCACGCTTGTAAACAATATAATGAGCTGTCACTGGAATAATTTTAACGGGTGTCGGACGAGTGGCTTAGAAATGACAGCTGTCTGAAATTGGTTGCAGTTTTTTCATAACATCCTGTATATCTAGATTTAATAGTTTTTAAGATAATAACATTTTTTCTATATTTATTTTTACTGCCAATGTTACACGTTTTCATTCTAAGTCGAAATCTCCCTTAATACCCAATTTTTTTGTGAAAACTTCCTAAGGCGTAAATATTTTAGGTAAAATTTCGATGTGATTTTGTTAACATCTGCATTTCATACCACTGTTTATTTGCCATATCTCCACGTTGAGGGTCCAATCAAACTTGGTCTTGGCTTCGAGCTACAACTACCAGGCTGTGCCCATACATATTTTAGACACACACAATACCACCGTGGCAACAGATATTTTCCTGCAACCCCTGGTTAGTTGTCATCATCGTCATCAACATCATCGCCACTGATGTTGACAACATCGAGCTTTTCATGCAGTTGATGTTGTTGTTGTTGCTATTGTTGCAGCTTAATAAAATATGTTGTATTCATATTGAGTGACAACATTCACATTAACTTTTAAATTGAACACGGTTTTATATTCACTGCGCCAGCTAGCCAATGCCATTGTTCTCTTTCGCTTGCCAACTCAAGCCCAGCTCACATTATTCTCTTCTGGCCCTAGCCGGCCATATATACCCTGCCTTCCGTTGCGAAACGTTTTGCCGTTTTGCCATCCGGCCAAGGGTTCGTTACATTCATTGTTGTCATGTTGGATGTGTGTGTGTGAGTGCGGCTGCTGTTTGCTTTGGGTATTAAAAACAAATCGCAACGAATTTTGTCATCGCTGATGCATTATGAATGCGATTTTTTAGCAGCATTGCCTGCCTAGCGAAGCCCCCTTCTTGTTTGACTCCATTCTTTGGTCTGGGCAAATGCTTTAAGCTTAAGCACAAACACAAGGAGGCCCAACATGCCACATTGATCGACCTTCTGCTGCCAAGAGCAATTTCTGTTTTAGCTTCGGAGTTGGTTGTTTGGTGGGGGCTTTGGAATAATCATCGTCATATGGCAAACACTTCAGATATGGATGGCGGTGGTGAGTGAGTGCTGATCGTTTATGGCAATATTTGCTTTGCGAAGATATGCTCTATGTGACCAGTTAATCAAGTGTGTGTGTGTGTGTGTGTGGATAAAAGATTTTGAAAGTCTCCTATTTTTGTATTAAATTTTAAATAACTAAATTTTGTACATATCCATAGGTTCGAGAGAGTTGGTAATATAGTCCTCTGAATATAGCGAGTATTGAAGTGTGAACCTGTTAGTCCTTTTCCCACTCATCTGGTCATCCTGTGCTGCCATCCTCCCTCAGCCATTGTCAACAATTGCAAATTATCATTATTTTTGGCACATGGGCAAAAGCAAGCCTTTTTAAGCGCCTCTAACCCGTCCGATTCGAGCGTGGTGTTTTATGCCGAATTAAGTTGTCATAATTCGACAGACATTGACATAAAACAATCTTAAGTGAAGTTTTAATTTGTCTCCGCCATGTCGCCGTTGCTTCTTATGATTCTGCTGATGTCGAAGATGACAAATACAACGACGGCGAAGACGACGATGATGATTCACTTTATCGAAGCGGGTTTGTTTGTGCGTTACGATAATGTGTAGATCTCGACAAATGATAGTTGGTTGGTTGGGTCGGTGCGGTTCGATTCAGTTTGGTAGTGCGGCTATGTGCCTGTTATGTGGAAAGCCCATTCAAAGCCAGTACCAGTTTAAAGCCTCATGTGAATGGGAATTGTGCCCCAGAGAGGTTGTTAAAAAAGGATATATTTACAAAACAATGGCATACTAATGATTCATTAATGAAAAGCAATTCTGTGGAAAGTTTAGGGAGTTTGGGGAATAGTTGGTAACAAAGAGGATATAAAGGGGACTTAATGAGAATAATGGCTGTAGATAATAGAAAAAAATTATATAAAATTAATGGCAATCAGATGGATAACGATTTTGATATTTTAAGCAAGCGTCAGTACTACTGCGAAAATGGAAGAAATGTTGGTCTTTTTTCCAAGCCCATGGCTAAACTGGGAGAAGGGATACTTGCCATAGTTCGTAAAATGGATAGATTTGTACACTCTCGACAGGCATTCAACTTCGGCAGTTTTGGAACATTTGTGATTCTCAGGGTGACTTTAAGAATTTCTTAAAAAAGAACAGGATTCACCTCCTATCGTTTTATTGAAGGCATGGCTAATATTGTATCCTACTTCTAATTCTTCCGTTATAGCTTTTTGAAGGACTTCCTGTAGAAGGAGAATATGTTTTTATACGATCTAGTCTGTTTTCCTCAGAAAAATTTCTAACCTCAGAAAATCGAAAGTCTCCCTATAAAAGTCCAAGAAGTCTTCAGATAAACGCTTCATTAAAGAACTGAAAACCTTTTTTAAATCCCAGTATCTTTTTTTATAGAAGATCAAAAATCTTTTCATAAAAAATTAAAAAAAAAAACAACATTTCTGTAGAAATTCAATCCAAGCAGACAGGTAGTTCGATTCTCTAACTCATTTTTTGAGTTACCGAAAAATATCGGTAACTTTGATATAAAAAAATAATTTAAGGTTGGCAACATTGGTATCTATCGATAGGTCATACCGACTACTTTGATTTCGCGATAACTTACCAACAAATTTCGTTAATTACCGAAATTATAAGCAATTTTATTTTACCGACTTTTGTCGGTAACTCAAAAAATTATTTAGAGAATTCCACTACAGAAGTGTCCCTATAGAAGACAGGAAGGTTTACTTCTTGGTGTTATTAAAAAACATGAGTTTTTTCGGTCGATCGATCGACTGAGAGGAATTCTAATTTTCGGCAATAATCAATGACTTGTTAAGGTGAAGGTTGATGGATATTTAATAATTTTCTTTCAAAATGTAGCTTTTCATGACCTAAGAAGCTGACATTGAAAATGGAATCTAGCAAAGTCCACGCTTAAACCCGTTTCGCCAAATTTATTTCAAAAATTGATAATTTCTTTTTTTTTATTGACAGATTAGCGTCCAAAATTTTCAGTCATGTCTGAGCTATTCAAGATTCACATTTGAAAAAAATTCAAACAGTCAAATGTTTGAAGAAAGCATGACACCGATAATTTTGATTTTTTTCCAATAAACCTAACCTAGAAAATGTCGATTGTTTTTCCCCTAATCATCATGATGTCCCCGTACAAACTTTGTTGTTTATTAAAAATACTTTCTTTTCGAATTGTTTTGTTTTGTAAATAATCCGAAAAGTTTTCTCAAAGCATTGCCTTCAAACTTCTTTTTTTGCACAAAGCACAGATCTCACTTTCATTGATCTTAACTCTGGCAAAGTTGTAAAACAAATTTTAGCTGACTGCAGACACGAATCTTTGTGGCTCTGCAACGGACGTCTAATGGAGAGAGGAGTTTGAGAGGAGATTGCGGGGTAGGGTGTGTCACCACGCAAATGGAAAAGGATTTTGTTTTCATCAGCTTTTAATTTGGTTTTTATGCTGTCCTCATACTGTCCCACATAATTTTAAACACATTTAGCAAAAATGACCATACGAATGAACAGCTAGCCAGCCAAAAACAACAAAAACCCATGCAGCTGGGACGATTGAAAAAATACCAACCATGTCCACAAAGCCAGAGGAAAGACTGTCTGGAAACTTTGCTGGTTGGGTGAAAACAGAAAAAGAAACGATTTTCCTCTTTCTATGCTGGCCACAGTTCCAAGGGTCGATCTGCTGGTATACGTCTCGGTACCGTCTGCGTGCCTCAGACTCAATGCCAAAACTTAAACCTTTAAAGTGAAACTCATTGTTTGCTGCTGATGGTGTCCTGCAATTTGGACTTTTACAATGTAACTTTTATTGAACTTTGGAGGAGCAGCAGCAGCAGCATCAGCCCCAGCAACCAATTGTGCAGCAGCAGGGAAAAAGAGTAGCAATCTTTTGAAGTCCATTTCCTTAAGTTTAATTATAAAATTCCAAAGTCATCTCGGTACTAATATGCAATGAAACGTAAAAATGTATTTTGTAGCAGTCGTGGACGTTCGAACAATGGCTGGGACGGAACAACGTTGGGTGACGACGACCAGGGTGCTGATGATGATGATGAGATGAGGTTTGCCACAATCCGAAGTAGCTCCAACGAAACGAAAAGGGGGGTAAACTAAGATTTTTACTCTTTCATTTCCAAAGTGCCATTCAAATGACCTTTTTTTTGTTGTCGTTGTTGTAGTTTTTTTACAAATGAAAATGAGAAAACAAAAAAACAGCAAACAAAAGTCCATGCGGACAGACGTAGAAACCAAAAGTCCGCCAGAATGAAACTATTAAAGGGTACATGTACGGAAGGATGGATAGATAGACGACGGATAAGCCTCTTTTTTTCATGCTTTTTTCTCAGCTAGGCATATTGAGGTGGGGAATGATACGTTAAATGAAATTTTAGTGGATAGTAAATACGGAAGGTGATAAAATTAAAATGGTAAGGGAATAGGGAATATTAATTGTAGCTAAAGTAATATTAAATTAAAAGTGATAATAGTAATATTATCTATTCAATTGATCTCGCTCTAATATTTCCGTTTTCCCTTATTCACATTTTCAAAAGCTACCTCGCTTACCTCTGCTTTTACCCACCTTGATATCCACGATCGATGTTCCAGTGTCAATGTCAATTTATGTGGCTGTTCGCTATGGTGGTGAGTGTGTGTGTGTGTGTTTTGGCATTTCAGCAATGTTTAAATTCGTTTCCATTCGCACCTTCTGTTTTTTTTTTCTGCGCTTAGCGCGAATCCCAACAAAATAATCCCTGTTGCTGTTTTGTCTAAAACGAACGCAAATGTCAGTAGTTCAACACTGATGGCCGGCTTGTAAGCAAAAACAATGACAACAAGAACACAGCAGAGCTAATCCAACATTCGAAGAACAAGAAGAATGAGATCTACACACCCATATAGCAATGCGCATGCTTGCCATGTCCGTCTGACCGTCGGTCGGTAGGTCCCTTGGCCATTATCCCTCCATTAGGGCAAATGTAAGCTTGCACGCAGGATATGGTGTTGAAAACTTAATGATCGCTTTTCAAATGTAACGAACGGCCAGCGATCAGCAAGAAGTCAAGATCGTCGGCCGTCAATAAGTGAGTCAGTCTGTTGTGCCAGCAAAAAAAAAAGAAAAACCTAATAGCAACAACATTGAACACAGCCAATGTGTGAGTGTGTGCCTTCGTACCTCAGACAAAAAACTATACTGCTGCATCTCTTCCCTTCTTTGGTAGCATAGCCAGGAATTGAATCGTGAACCAGCAGACCTCAAACTTGGAAGACAATAACGTTGTGGTCGTATTGGTGCTAAACCGAAGCAATGTTACAGCAAAAGTACAAAAATCACATTAACAACTTTTGAAATTGTAAAATTGCAGAACCAAATGAAATAAAATGCAATAAAGAGCAGCTACAACAATTGCTTAGACTTGGCAGTGGCGGAGGGATGGACGTGCGGACGGACAAATCCACACCAAAGCCAAGAACTCTGAAATCCAGACGTATAGACCACAACAATTTGAGGCAAATAACAAAAACTACAAAACGTATGATTCAACCATCAACAGCAGCAGCAGTCGCAGCCACAGACCAAAGGAACAGATCGTTTCGTACTTGTTTCTGCCGTCTGTTTCCATCAACAGATGATGACCATCAACACCAGCACCAATCCCATCCCCACCGACCGACCGACGAACCACATAAGTCAGCCTAGCTGCTAAGCTATTTTTTGAAGCCTTCCAGCACAGTGAACTTGAAAAGTTGGCGATTTATTTCCAAAGGAAGCAATAATTATACCTAAAGTATTTTCACCAGCAATGCCTCTTGTTCTGTTTTGTATAAAATTTAAAACATTTATTTCTCGGCAGAGACGGGGCTTAAAAAATGCTTTTCCTGGAGGTGGTCATATTAAATTTGAAAGAAGTGGTCTGAAATATCTCACTTTGTTGACATGAGTGACTCAACTATGCAGATTCACCTGAAGGACATGACCAGCCCAAGGACCCCCAAACCTCAAGTCAATGCACGAGTGGTTCCATTCCAACAGTCATACCTGGTTTGAAGCTGTTGATTAAACGATATTAGGGTTAAGTAATTGGAGGAATGGTATTCGGGTGACTAGGCCCGTTTGACGTATTTGGGCTGTGATTGTCTGCTTGGTGAGGATTGGTTTGGGGACTACCGGCTCGATTGTATTGATTTAGCTCGAGGAAAATCGGGTTGTATCAGTCGCTTTGGTAATACTAGGGGATCGATGACATATGATATCTGGTTAGAGTTTATTTTGATACATTTTATTCAAGAGTAAAAAACCTATCTGTCAAAAAGAGCCTGGAAGAGAAAAACCGAATATTACGAGATAGATTTTGTCCACAAAAACAACCATATGGTCTTCTTGGTAGAGAATAACAAGAACAAATCAAACAAAGGTATGATAAAATCTAAACGAGTACTCGGCCGGAATAGACTCTACTTACTTCAGCTCAAAAGCGAGCAAAGCTCTTATTTGAGGGGTATAGAAAAATAGAGTATACTCGCTTCCTTTTTTACTCCCAAGAATACCCCCGGTACAAATTCGAGCGAATTTCAATCTCTGCTCGAATTCATTTCTGAGCTCTGTATTTGGGAGATATTGGTCCATTTAACTCATTCGGTTTTTTATTCGGCTTAGTGTTATTTGGGTTGTTATAGTCGACTCGATAACAATCCTTCTTTAGCAGTCGGCACTGTGATATGCGGACTTTTGTAGTCGGCTTAATGACAGCCGGGTTGTTCTGATTGGTACTCGACTCGACGTATTCGGTCAGATATAGCTGGCTTGATAACAGTCGTCTCAAAGGTATTCGTTATCATAATGATAGGATTTGATCTATTTGGCTCTGTAGTTGTCGGCCCCCATGATACAGGGGCTAATGCAGCCAGCTGAAAATAATCTAATCAAAAGGATGTGGTACTCACGTCGTCGAGTACGACTGGACTCAGTGGTGTTTAGACTTATACAGAAGATTTGAGGATAGTGTTCGGCTGAATTCAGAATTACTGCATAATTAATGAAGATCTGGAAGCGAAAGATTAATATTGAACGGTTAATCAATTTTAGGTCGACTTTTACCAGAGGAAAAATAGATTTTCGATTTTGAGATTGCAGATTTTTGTTCTTCTTCTCAGTTGACGTGACAACATTTACTCTCATTCAATAAACAATGTAGAGTGAATGAGAATTATTGCCTTATGCTGTGAAATAATTTCTCGCTTAATTCAACAAATCTCAGATTAGAAAGTGTTATATATTTCCACAGTAGAATCTTGAGTTTGGGGGTATGTAAAAGTAGATAGCTTACCAAACATGGTTTTTGGATGATTTGTAAAGTTTTAGAAGAAAATGTTGAAGACAACACCAACCCCTCTCCAACAAATATCTGTACCCCGTTTATGTTTGAAAAATCTCAGTTGTTAGCTAACCACAGCACTGACGAATAGCAATGTTACAACAACAGCAGCACCAAAGTTGTTACGTAAATTGTGGCAAAGTCGCCCCCTGAGCGAACCCCACCAAAAAAACACCACCCTCCTTTGCTGTGGCTGCTATGGGGGCGACAAGATCGCTTGCTCCATCAACCTCTATGTGGCAGCCGAAGACGAGGTGTGTTTTTTTCGTGCAACATTTTGTTGTTGTTTTCTTTCTGCTATTTGTGTTTTTGTTGTTGTTGCTTTTGTTGATGTATCATTGTTCGGCTGGCTGCCTTGGCTTTGCAGTGATTTTCTTGTTTGGGGTGATGGAAGTCATTCAGCCAATGCACGGTTATTGTTGGCATTGTTGGTGATATTGTTTTTGTTGCTGTTGATGTTGGATTTGTGTTATGCTAGATTGACTTTGACTTTGCCACTTGGCCGCGATCGAATGCAAAAATTAAACCAAAACAAAAAAATGCCGAAGAAAAACACATTAACTAAGAAAATGCTGTGGTTTATTGAGAAAATTTATTACCTTCTCATGGTTTCGTTCATATCCGTTGCCAGTGGATTTAGGCATTGAGCACAATGGCTCAACAGGGTGCTGTTCTCAAAAACACACAAGGATTAAGGAAAAGAATAGGATGAAAGGGTTTCTTTTTCCCTTTAAATGATGATTAAATCTCAACGAATCCCTCTTGCCTTGGTGAGAGAGAAAGAAAGTGGTTTCAAATTATTTTCAAACACTTGATGGAGGCGTTACCATTTCCAGTTTATTCCTCTCCAAATTCAAAATGCCGGATATGACATTGTCTAAATAAAACTAGATAAACTGCGAATTTATTTTATGCCAGAATATCCTGCCAAATGAAATGTACACCAATCGGTTCGACATGCAAATTCCATGAGCGCAACGACTTTTATTCCGTGGGCAGCATTGTTAGGCAACCGGATGAATCCATTTCTCAAAGGATTCATGCCGCTCTCGGGGCATTGTGGAACTCCTGCTGTACCCTTTGATTGTCTAGATCATGGATTCATCATGAGAATCTGTCTGGAGGATTGTTTTCTTGGGAGGAATTGTGCAACCGTCTGTTGTTAGAATTTCAATGATGAGTCCCCCGCCAGAAAAACAACAATTCATGTTAATTGTTTTCAATTCAAAAGAAAATATTCGTTAGGATATCAATTACACTTAACATTTATCCATCCATCCAGGCAGCCAGCCAACCATCCAACAACAACAAGTCGTCAGTCAGACAGCCAGCCACCAGGTTGTCTTCGCAACAAAAGGAGGGACAACCAGCAAGCGGATGTCAAGATTTAAGCAAATACGAAACGCCAAAAAAAACGACAACAACAACAATTGCATTGTATCATTCCTTGGCGTATTTAAATATTTTGTCAGGTCATTCCTTCTTTTGCTTTTTTTTTGTTCTTTTTCTCATTTCATTTCAGTTCTGCAGACAAACAAATTCAAGGCAAATGTTGTTTTATTTGAAAACGTTTGCAAACTTAAATTTTTTATTTTTTGTGTTCTGGGAGTTTCGGAGAAATTTATTGAGTTATGAGAATTCATTTCGTCTTGTATTTTCGACATTGCCAGCACCGAAGATCAAAGGGAAAGTTTTGAGATGTTTCGTTCAGTTTAAGTGACATAGGTTTTATCTCAAGGCTGTTAAGTTAATCAAATATAGTTCTTGTTTCTTAAAAAAAGAACAATATTAAAATGAAAATGGAAAATTTATTATAAAATTTTATTACATTTTCTATGAATAAGTTTTGGTTGTTCCGAAGTAGTATAAATTGCTGTGAGGTGTTTTTTTTGGAAAATTTGGAAAAAAATCGCTTGAAAATACCCCCAGGTTATTATAATATGCTATTCTTAATGACAAAAGAAAAGAATGAAGAACATGCCAATCCTACTTCTTCAAAATTGGCCTTTTTGTCCATTTAGGTTATATCAAATCCCAACCTCTTATAGATTAAAGATCTCTGTTAAATTTCAGATTAAAAAAATATTAAAAAAATAAAAAAGTATTATGGTATCATCAGATGGCTGGATAGACCAACTTGAATACTCCCTTCGCTTTTTACGAAATTGGCGAGGGATGGACTCATATTCTTAAATTTTAGTATCTGATTTCTTTTTTTATATGAGACATAGTATTTTTTTTTTAATTGTGGCCCTTTTAAATGGTTCGTCTGATAGAGGTAGGAATATAACACTCATTTCAATTAGAATATTCGGAAGAACGAAGGTTTAAATCTGTGATTCGTTTAACATTTTATAAATATTATGAGTTACCAGAAGGAGTGGACCATTACAGTCCATTTCCATAAAATCCCTCAATTTGTTACAAATAATACTATGTGTGCTGTATGAGCTATAACCTTCTCTCTTAAATCTTTCAAAATAACCTTCTCTCTATAACCTTCTCTCTAAACTCTTTCAAAATGTTTTTTATTTGGCCAAGAGGTACCTGAAGACAGAAACCGCTATATCTGTACACTAGATACTTAGTTGACAGACACCTTAAGAGGTGTAAAGTTTGACGAAAATGGGGACTAGTACAGTTTAAAAAAAGTTTTGATTATTCAAATGCTGAGCTTTTGTGGAGGTGGTTCTAGAAAGTATGGGCCGATATGGACTAATTTCACATCTCGTCCAAGTTTGATACAAATACTATAACTATGCGCTAGGTTTGGACCAAATCGGATACTCCCCAGTTTAAGATGAGATATTTGATTTCCTTTGTAAATTTGTTATTTAGGAGTGGTTCAAAATTGTCCATTTCGAACTCCTTTGTAGTTCTGATCTGCAAACCGAGTACTCACAAACCTACTAGGAATTTTCCACAACTCAGGATGGTCAGGGTTTTGACAGTGAAATTACAAGAAAATTGGTAGAGAGTTCAGAAATAAAAATTTCTCGAAATAAAAAGGTATTTTATAACCCAAAATATACAGGGTGAGATAAAACAACCGCAAAAAAGTCAAACGCCATAGTTTTTGGATTTTTTCTTATTTTTTATTGAGTGAAAGCAAGAAATGTCGGAAATAGCATCAAAATTTAGAATAAGTTTAGATTTGTTCGAATTATGGTCTTCAAACGGCCAATGAAACCGTCACACGCTGTCCGAATGTTGGTCTGCGGTATTTTAGCCCATTCCCGGCGAAGCGCTTGCTTGTGGTGGTCGACACTTTGGTATTTTTTAGTGCCAACCTTACTTTCCAAAATACTCCAGAACATGGCCATTGGCTGTTATGGCGGCCCACACCATTACCATGGCTGGCGCTTGAGTTCTGGTTCTGGCCAACCGAAGGTGAAATGCGTTTAGTATTAATTTTTCAGGATTAAGAATTCCTATTTACTTAGAACCCAAAAAGATATCCATTGAATTCCCTTAATAATGTCCTTTATAATCAATAAAAGAAATGGGTTATTCAACGATGCCCATGATCCCCTCATTAATTTCTTCTAATAGTTGTTTCATTTTATGAGATTATGGTCACGTGTCCTCTAAGTAGCAATAGCTGCCTCATTTATTCTACAAAAATATAGGCAGCAGCAAGAAAATAATTTCCAATTATTTTAAGTTGCTAAATCTCACCAAATCACATTTAGTGAATCTTAAGGCTTAAAGGCAATGTGTTACCAACCAAAGTCCACCATTCCCCGCCTTTTCTCTCCTTTACAAAAAATTTGTCATAAAGTATTCTCCGTTTCCGATTCCCATGCCCATACCCATTAAAATTATATCCTCCAAATTAATTAATGGCATTTTACAATTGGTTCCACAGAATTACAGCAGCGCAGAAAAGTCACAGCAAATCGAGGATAGAATAGAAAATATTTTGACAACAATATTTTACGGAAATATTAAATCTAGGTCCAGGCGAAACAATAGACAATTTCATGCTTCAGTTCGGGATGATGACAAAAATTGGGAAGGAAACTTCGCAGCAAAACGAATCGCAAGCGTTTAATGAGCATTGGCTGTGCCTAATTATCCGGGCGTGGCTGCTGACAACAGTTGCACTCCATACAAGGATACATTTCCATTTCCTGTCCCATATTTATTGTTTCTTTTGTAACACACCGAGGAGGAGAGGAAACAAAAACGAGGCTGTCTGAGAACCACACAGCCGGAATGCCGTTCTGGTGCAGTTTGCAAAAAGTGGGCACACATTTGGGCCCTGTCAGCGTAAAAAGCCACCCCTATGCAATTAAATGAGTGACAAACTGCAGCGTGTCTGAGAAGGGGTGTTGCCGCTGCCACCGTCTAACTGACCCCTACTTTTGTTCCTAAGAAACGACAATTTCGCTGCCCGTCTCAAAATCGAATCATATTTTTTTCTCACCCAACCCACCATTGCTGACAAAATATACGGGATGTTGAGATTTCAGCTAAACAGCTTCGCATTTAAAAGGGAAACACAAAAAACTGCAAATGTTTAATGGCCTGCCGCCATGGCGAAGAAACGTGCTCCCTCGTGGCTAATTATTTTAGTAATGTATTGTGAAAATGGGTCTCTGTCTCTGGCTCTGTTTTTTGTTTTTTGTATTGGTTACCGGGGAGGCAAGGCGAAAATTTGCCAAATATTATTTTTGGTTTTCCATTTTTTGCATCGCCAAACAGTGGCTCTTTGTGGTTGTTGTTGCTGCTGCAATCTGCAAACAGGGCAAACGGACAAAAATTCAAAACGAAAATTGTTTATGGCGTATAAATAGCCATAAAACGTTTAACAATAATTGCCTCATTGCCAGCGTGTTTGCCTGCCTGCCTGCTTGCTGCAGCAACCACCACAACAACAACCTTCCTTCCTATTCACATCGATGCAAGCAGCCAACAGCAACACCAACGCCGCCGGCAGCTCTGAGCGTTGTGCATCATCATCATCATCATCGTCCGATGGGGCAGCGGCAAAATCGACAGTGGATATCATATCATGTCAAAACTTGAGCCAGTTTTCATGAAATTACACTCATTTGTCATGCGGCCAACAATTTTTCATTTAACTTCTTATTATGTTTTCATCAAGGAATGTGGTTAAACCTGAAGGACGTTTGTCCATCGCCAGCCACCATCATCCTTTTGGCAACACTCGCCTAGTTTGGAGGCTTGCCTGCTCGGCTAGCTGGCCGAACGGCCGGCTGAAATACAATTATGGCACATTTATTATAGAACATTATAAGCTTCGGCTCCTTTGCATCCCTTTGTTGTTGGCTGCTGATGGCGCAGAGACGCGCTCTAGGCCTTTGATTTGGCCAATGCAACCGTCGTCCTCAACCCTAGTGAAATTTGTCTACCATGACTACCCCATAAATAAGAGTCAGGTTTTGAGTTTGAATCAAAAAGCGAAAACCAAGCACAAAACCGCCAGCCAGCGAGCATCGGCCTTTGAGACTGCATCCACGATAATGAGCTTTACGTGTAGTTATAATTTTTTTTATTGATGCTTGTTATGAAACAAGTCAGCTCTAGTCTCTATACGGGTCGAAAAAACAAAAACGAAACGAAAACAGTCAAGCCTCTACGCCTTGCCTGTGGGCAGAACTGCCTGCATTGAGCTTCAGTCGCTTGGTGAGTGTGTGTGTGTGTGTCCTGCAATCATGGCTGATGGCCCCAGTTTGCAAAGTATTATTACATCCAACCATGCCCACGTTTGCATTTGCATCCTTATCCTTATGTCCGTGTGTGCTCCTTGGTAATTTCGTTGAAACGTTGGCCTCCCAAAGCACGGCGCTCATTCGCTTCACGGAAATTGCAAGTGCAAATCGGTATTGATGTTGTTTGTCAGTTCAGCTGGAAGTGTTGGACATTTCAAAAGGCAGACAGACAGTGGGTTGCAGGGCACAATAGAATGGAGTTATTCAGATACTTAAATACAATACAAAATATAGAATTAAAATACCGATATATCCATTTTCTATATTCGTAAAAGGGCAAACACTTTTAAGGGATGTCAAGGACTTCTTCATGGAAAAATAGATGCTAATATCCCATAATTTGTTCTCTTTCACTTAAAATTTTTTGTCCTCTTACGAATATAGAAAATGTATACATTGTAGGACTAACTACTTTTGAATAGCTCCATGAAGAAGAAAAATGTCCGTAGACGAAACCACTGTGTGACACCATACATGCACTGCTACGAACATGCATATCGTCCGGAGCAACTCAGTTTCGGCTCACAAAAGATGTGTGAAGCTTGTTAAAAAGAAACAAATACAATTTCTCTACCTCGTTAATATTATTAATGATGCTTCGAACCCTGAAATATGAATATTATAAAAAGCCAATGTTGACAACATGCCAGGAAAATCAGATGCTTCATGGTTTTATAATAGGAAACACTTTTTTACATTACGAGATACAATATTCTCGTTCTCTACGTAATGAAGCTGCAATATCTACGTTATATGCGTTATCCACTTTATCTACGCGCTGTAGTTTCATTATTTGCGTTATATAGATGATGTAGATACCATATCTAGAGTATCTAGATAATGTAGAGTCGTTAGTCACGTTAAGTAGATGATATAGATATATTATGCACGTTATTTATATGATCAGGATAATGTAGATATATTATCCTCGATACATTGAAGACGTAGATACCATATATGTGTTGTCTAGATAATGCAGATTCATTTTAAATCTTATCTAGGAGATGTATTCATCTTAACCGCACTATATTGATGTGTAGATATATTAGTTACATTATATAGATAATGTAGATACACTATACGCGTTATAAAGATGATGCAGATACATAATTATCATTACATAGATGCTGTAGATACATTATTTATTGTATATAAATGATGTAGATGCATTATAATTGATATCTAGATAGAGAAAAGAAATTATCTGCTTTATGTATATGTTGTAGATTATTCATTATCAAAGTTATCTCGATTATGTACATACATTATCTAGTAGATGTAGATACATTTTCTATGTTTTCTAGATGATGTAGATACATCATTTACGTTATCAAGGTGATACAGATACATTATTACCATAACTAGATGATGTAAATACATATTTTACGTTATATAGATGTTGTAGATACATTATCTACGTTATCTAGTAGATGTATATATATTTTCTATGTTTTCTAGATTGTGAAGATACATTATTTTCCTTACGAATATTATTCCCGATAACTAGATGATGTAGATACATTTTCCACGTTATATACATGATGTAGATACATTATCTACGATATATATAGGCTATGTAAATACATTATTTACGTTCTATAGATGATGTAGATACTTTAACAAAGATATGTGGACAGAAAAAAGAAATTATTTACGTTATATAGAGGTTGTACATAAATTATTCACATTATCTGGTAGATGAACATACATTTTCTATTTTTTCTAGATGGTGTCGATTGATTACTTACGTTATATGGATGATATAGATACATTAGTCCAGATAACTGGTGATGTAGATACATTATCCTACTTATATCTGTGTTATATCTATTAAGTATATACATTATCCATGATATCTAAAATATGTAGATACATTATCTAGACGATGCAGATATATTATTCTCATTATGATGTATATACATAACATCCCTCAATGTCTGAGTTATCTAGATATCTACAACGATCAGAATACAATATCGGCAATGTATGATGATGTAGATACATTATCCTCGTCATAAAGTTGATGTAGATACATATTCTATGCTATCTAGATGATGTAGATGCAGTATAGAGATAATGTAGATACGTTAAATATTTTATCTAAATTATGAAGATATATACAAAATGTATCGAGTTGATGAAGTTGTAACATCCATATCATCCACATGAAACCCGCTAAGTTGGCATCATTTCTTTCCAACTGACTCTACGTACCGATTACATTGTAATTACTGTCATCGTACCTGTAACGCATAAGGTAATTTCATATTTTCTGTGTGTGTCTGTAGAACGCGTAAACGCACATTTTTACCTCAAATTCAACAACGACGCAGAAGTGAAGAGATTGTATGCCTCGTTCGCTGTTGTAGCTGCGTTGACGTGCAACTCTTTAACAAAAAACTGCAACAGCAACGAAACAACATCAAACATTTATGCATAAACGCGTACATTGTCCATTACTGGGATGTGCACCTTCCTAGGTTCTGAAGACTGGATGGATGGATGGTTGGACTTGAGCATGGGAGGGTGTGTGTGTGTGTGTGAGTGCAGCAAGACTGATATTAAAACAGGCTGCTGGCCAAAAGCATAACGCTGCCAACATTAACACCAACAACAGCAAACTCCTCTTTGTTGTTGTTGCATTGATGGAACATGCAAATTACAACAAAGAGAGGAAAAAAGCGAAATCATTGTTGCTGTTGCATAGCTGCAGCCTCTGCATGCTTTGCTGCCACAGCCACATGCTTTTTGTTGCCATTTATGAATTGAGGTCCGGCATCACTTATGAATGCCTGCAAAACTACTGCAGAAGTTGTTGTTATATGTGATTTTGAAGCTAGTTGTTTTGTTGTTGGCTTTTAGCCGGTACCCGGTTGTTAACAAGTTATCAACTTGAAAATTATACCTCGTTTGTTGTTCACTTTTCATTTTTTTGCATTGTCTTGCTGCAGCAGCAGAGATAGTAGGCAGCAACGGCTGCTGCTGCATAACAATCATCTGCCGCTGCAGTTGCTGGTGGCTGTGGTGCCGACATGTGCTTGCTGGATACATGAATATCGCGTTATTGCTGTTGTAAATTGTAAATGTTGCTTGTTTGTTTTTATTATTTTAATAATATTTTTCGTTTTCCTCTTTGTTGTTTTTCTCTTCGTCCTCTTCTTCTTTGCATTCATGTGTAATTGCTGTTTATGCTGTTGCTGTTGCCGCTGCTCCGGGCTTCTGCCATTGGATGTGGTCATTATGGGTGGTAAAGGTTTATGGCCTGTGACGACAACGACATTAACTCTCCTGTCCGCCTGCCTGACTGCCTGCCTAGCAGTTTTGTTGTTGCCTAGGAAAAACAACAATAACAACAAAATATAGCATTGATCTGATGGTAAGTATTGCATGCAAATTGTTTAACATTAATTAACAATATCCTTAAATAAATTAATTAAGGAAATGACAGTCCATAAAAGCGAAACACGAGACTTTAATCAGCCTTTAAAGAGTAGCTGAAATTGAAATTGAACATTTGACAGAAGGGCCATGTTTGATGGTTTGACATGTCGGAGTGACCCAGCGAAAGTTGTTGGAAGAATGATTTTGTTATTTGAAATAAGTTGCTAAAGCTTTTACTTTTGCGCTGTAGTGGCAGATGGATAAGTACAGGGTGAGATGAAAAAACTGCAAGCAACTTCAGACTGCTGTCATTTATAAGCCACTCGTCCGACAGCTGTTAAAATTATTCCAGTGACCGCTCTTTATATTGTTTACAAGCGTACAAAAGCATTTGGTGAGAATTTTCCAGAAAAAAAGTTATTCGTGATGGAATTCAAGGAGTGATAGTGTGATTTCTTTATATTTGGCTGGAAAACCACAAGTGGCTATCGTTAGAGCACTCCAGCATTTAAATGTGAATAAATCTTTTGTGTCTCGTACCATCGCTCGTTACTGGTAGCGTAGCCCGACGTCAAGGAAGTGGACGGAAATGTAAAGAAGCTACTTGATCGAAACACGCGTCGCAGTGGCCAAAAAATGGTTCGTGAGCTGAACATATCGCAATATTCCATTCGGCAAATATTGAAAAATGAGCTCGGGGTAAAGCCATTTCAATGCCGAATTTGGTTTTCTCCGATGAGAAAACATTCGTTGTCAAGCAGCTTGTAAACAAACGAAATTATTGTGTTTACTTGCCAAAGATGTCAGCTGAAAATCTGCACCTTCGGTTGGCCACCAGAACTCAAGCGTCGGCCATGGCGATGGTGTGGGCCACCATAACAGCCGATGGTCGCTCTCCGCTAGTATTAAACGACCGTGGCATCGGAATAAATACCGAATATTATCGCGAAAATATTCTAGAGGGTGTATTAAAGCCTTGAGCATGCAAACATTTTGGCCGAAGACCTTGGGCATTCCGAGAATGGCTACAAAATGAGGTTCCTCGCTTCATTTCCAGCGCACAATGCCCACCAAAATCTCCGGATACCAATCCGTTGGACTATTGTGTCTGGAGTATTTTGGAAAGCAAGGTTGGCACTAAAAAATACCAAAGAGTCGATCACCTCAAGCAAGCGCTTCGCCGGGAATGAGCCAAAATACCGCGGGCAGTGTGTGACGGTCTCATTGACTGTTTGAAGGCAATAAATCGTGCCAAAGGTGACCAATTTGAACAAATCTAATCTTATTCTAAAATTTGATGCTATTTCGGACGTTTTTGTATTCATTCTATAAAAATTAAAAAAAATTAAATTATGGCGTTTGACTTTGTTGCAGTTTTTTATCTCACCCGGTAGAAGTATAGAGTGCGGTGAAAATGGGCATAATTTTTTGAAATTTTTATAGAATTTCAAGGAATAACACCTATGTTGTTGTTGTTAATGGGTTGGTGGCCTGATTTGTAAGTAGTTTTGTATGCCAAAATTGTAGGGAAATCCATATGAGTTCGTTTTTGCTGTGTTGTTATGCGGAGATACAAAAATATTTTTTTCTAGAAAACAGATCTAACTGGACATTTTAACATGTAAACTTTAAAACAAAAGCTTTAAATATATTACATAATGTTTAGATACATGTTCATGAATGTGAATAACTCTGGTAAAATGTTTACTGGGAGTCTTGTATAAAATATGAACTCTATTGGGATATCCTGACCATAATATTTGTCATCAGTGTTTCCCTTCTGTGTATTTTTTTCCTTCTTCTAATTTTCATATTAGAAAATGTTTGCTGGGCCTCAAAGACATTTTGTTTTTGTTTTTGTGGGGGTAAGAAATGTCACAGAAAATTAAATGAAATCTTCATCAAAGAAGTCTTTTGTTCGGAGACAACTGCGCTACCTTGACATTTTGTGTCTTTGGGTCAGTATAGAATCCAAATTCATTTAATTGGAAAATTACAATGACAAAGGAATTGGCTATCGGTTTGTGTGTGTGTATGTAGTTGTTCGTATGGCTGGATGGCGGGCTAGCTGGCTGTTTGACTTGGGTCGACCAAAACACATCACCGAATAGTTCCAAGGAAAAGGAAGGGACATCCATTTGAATATTTGGTAAGTCTTGGCTTAATATTGGAGTTCAGAGTCTTTTGTGTCTGTGTGTTTTCGGTTATTCTTTTTTTTGTCGTTTTTTCGTTTTCGGACGATTGATGTGCGTTAAAGTTAATTGAAGATGAAAACTTGCAACTGTAAGATTCTCACACATGAACAGCAGCAGCAATCGACAAAGAAACGGGTACGGGCTCTCTAAGCCGGCAGACTGAAGCGGATCGTGAATAACATCGAAACACAAACTGTTTTCAATTCAATTAGGCGACCTCATGAAAGGGATTAAATTGTGATAAGATTAAAAAGATATCAACTTTAAGCAAATTGAAAGAAAGCAAAAATGACAACGACAATGACATGACACGGCAGCGTAACCAACCACAAGACGAAAAAAAATGAAAAATTCAAACAACCACGAAAAAATACCGACAAAAATTGGAATATTTTTTTTTACTTTTTTGACAAAGAGGATTTGTAGACATAAGCGACAGCCGCAATTTGAGCTGCAGCAGCAGCAGCAGCTTTTGTCAGGGCCAATAACCAAATTAGCCATGTTCTGGCGTCGATAAAAAATAAACTGCCAAGAAATTTGCTCTACTAAACGTTTAGCCACTTCTTGAAGAGAAGACATTGCACTTTGAGCCAACAAACTTTGCATAAAATGGCAAAACAAACAACAAAGCCAACAAAGACGTAATGTGTCTTTGAAGTTGGAGGAAATAAGGGTGGCAGGTTGGCTTGGATGGCTGGCAAACTTCAACATCTTAAGAAACCTCATAAATAAAGAAGAAGACGACGATTCTCCAAAAAATCAGCTTAACGAGTGTGCGTTTTTTTTTTTTCGAAAAGAGTAATATCTCAAAGATATTAAAGGCCCGAAAATGTAAACATCATTAGATTTGTTGGTGTAGCAGCAGCTGTATAATTTCCATCATCATCATCATCGACGTCATAATACTTATTTCAAACTTAGGAAGCCAGGTAAATGGATAGACGGAGATTTCAAGTAAAAGAAATAAATTGAAGGCCAGTGTTGCCACTTTCGCAGCAGCTGTATAATTTCCACCATCATCATCGACGTCATAATACTTATTTCAAACTTAGGAAGCCAGGTAAATGGATAGACGGAGATTTCAAGTAAAAGAAATAAATTGAAGGCCAGTGTTGCCACTTTCGATTTGATGCTTATACCAAAACGATTGTTTAAAAATTGAATTTTATACCAAAAAAACTTAATTTGAAATTGAAAGTGGTAACAATTGCATTGGACAAGTAAACCAGGTGTTAGGTTAGGCCTACCGCACTTTTGTAACCATAACTTAGATTTAACTTAAAAGGGAAAACTTTAAGTCAAACCAGTAGAAATGAAATGAGCTGCAAAAGGCATAAAAGCGATAATTGCCTTGAATAGTCTGTGAGAGGTCTCTTCTGCATACCACGAACTGAAACTACGAAATTTAAGTTAAATTTTTGAAAAATGTTGTCAGGACCTAATTATGCCGCTATATAGGTTCTTTGTCAAATCTGTCAATTACACCCAGAAGAAAATCTAATTACCAAATAATGGGTTTACTACCACAACATTTCGCCACCAGCAATTACTTACAAAACTGCTTACGAAAACCCATATTTTGTGGTGAACGTGTCGTATGAAGTCATTTTTAGTAAATATGTGCTCATTATATGGGAATAATTCATACATTTTTAGTTCACTGGTAATGCAGAATGTATGTAGTTCTAAATTTTTGTAATATACTGGTATTGCAGAGTGTATGTCGGTGCTGAAATGGGTAATGATATTTTTTATGGGTACCCAGCAAGAGGATACTATTAACTACTGCTTCCAAGAGTCAAGAAATGAGTTGTTCTACTTTCAGAATACTTGAGGTGAATTTGTGGGGAGGAATTGAACTAGCGATACTCTGAGTGGTTGTTGGACAATCCATGCTCTCAGATACTAATGTGAACATTAGATGTTGCTTTGCGAAGTTTATGTGCGTCGGAAAACTCTTCGTATATTCTTATTTGTTGAACAAGCGATCTAAGGTTTTGTAGTCGGACGTTCTCACTCTTTGCCATCAATACTCATTACTTGGTATAATAAAATTATGTTAGTTAGCGTTGTAAATTGTATGATAATAACTCATTATTTTTAGCTTACGGGTAATGCAAATAGTATGTTGTTGTCATTATTTTTGGGATCCTGGTAATGCAGAGGATACGTGATTGTCATTACCAGTAATGCTGAATGTTGGGCATATGCATACCAAATTTTCGAATTTTTACGTTTTATAACAGCTTTTCTCGAATTGGGATTTGGTGGATTGGGGGTTTTGTGGAAGGTTTCCAGGAAACCTTCATAAAATTAATGGCAAACGTAAAATTTCCTGCAGCTCAGTGGAGGTTACTTCTCTGTTCCAGAACTGCAAGAATGTAAAAATGTATTCCATGACAATTGATTTTTCTTTTATGATATCGAAGAAATGTAAAACTAGTAGATTATGACAGGTTCTGGAACAGAGCAAACATACGAGTATTTCTTTGAAAATGTTGTAATGTTTTCAAAGACAATTTTGTTTCCGAAGTTAATACTCTTCTTTAAATTAGTATTTTCCACTCATCATTTGTGGCGAAAATATTTTCAAATAGACCAGAAATTCAATTCCGACCAAAAAAGTTTTACAACATCTCAAAAATCAAATGGCCACACCTTCAGTGTACTTTTAAAAGAGGTGTACGTGCTTGAAAAGGTTTGACGAGAGGCAAGTTTCCAACATGTACGTAAGTTGCATTCCGCAATCCAGCCGTATTGGAACTAATCTAATCTGTGACTGTCAACGTAATTTGACAAAATTTCAATTAAGATATAAAAAAATTGTAACGCTTGTCTGAATTTCAAGCCGCCCAAAAACGGAGTGACTAGCTGTTGGTATGATGACATGATGATGATGGCGATAGTGTGGATATTGGTTAGGTATGACATACGCTTGAATCTGATGATGAGCCAACATTAGCAATTATTCCGACATTCGTCTGCCTAATCAATGAAATGTTACATTTGATTGCTTCGGTTGTTTTTTTGTGGGAATGTAATGCCTTCTCTTCTTTATGGAGTCATGAGAATTCTTTGGCTGAAGGTAAAGTACTCCATGTTAAGATTTGAGGAAATTTTTAAGCGTTTTACCTAAAAACACTGGAAATGTTCACCGCATGGCCTTGTGTGCTTGTGTTCGCCTCGGATTCGATAATTGTGCGATTCTGTTTTTGGGAAAAACATTGAAAAGCGATTTAGGCAATCAAAGCTTGCATTTGCTGGCATTCGCCTGAGATATGATGTCTTCCCATTGGGTGTGTTCGTCTATCCAAACAGCAAAAAAATATTTCTTGTTTTGAACGGTTGGTTGGTTAGTTCAATGAAACGATATTTCATATTTCCACAAAAAAACCAAGGCGAAGAGGTATTTGCGCTTGTCATTGAGAATTTTACATGGAATACCCATTTGGGAAGGTAGCTTTTTACCTAACGTCGAGAAACCACAGCTGCTGCAACCGGTTGACTGTTGTCGGCATATGACAAAAGGGTATTCAAACAAATCAGTAATTAGTTGAACATTTATATTTGGTTATATTCAAGAAATCTGCTGCAGCGAAGAATTCGCATGGGAATGTGGAAATTGTTGGGTTTTTATGCAGAAAATTAATAAAAACGAAAAATGCTGAATGGAATTAATTTTGGCAATAATGCTATTTTGGCCAAACTTGTAAAGAAATTTGCTAATTGTGAAATGAAGGGGTAAATTATAAGGTGGTGGAGATTTCGATTAACGAAAGGCTGTTGGCAGAGGAATGTTTGATTAAATATTTAATTGTATAAAAATGTAATTTATTTTGAATGCACTTTCACATTTTTGCTGATTTAATGCACGGCCCAAAAATTCATAGAAATAAGTAAGAATCACAAAAAAAATTCCGCTGGGTCCTATGCGAAAGCTTGACTAATGGTCAAATTGGCTATGCACGAAATCTCTAAAATTTCGACCTGTTGTTATATAGGGCCTATAATTAATATTTTAAAACTTGGTATTTAGAGTTTATAGTGGGTTCTCCAGAATATTTTTTATAGAGGTCCTCATTTTCCAAACGTTTTCCTCAAGTCCTCAAGTCCACGTTTTCCTATAGCCCCATAAAACAGCACTTACCAATATTTTACGGTTTGAGGATTTTAGCCACATTTTCTAAGGGAATTACTTACAATTGGTTATTTGGATTTCCAATCCCTTGGATGGAGCCGTACAATTTCTAAATAGGTCAAAATTTTTTTATAATCCCTATCCTTTCTTTCTAATTGGCGGAGGGCGGGTAAGTTCGATCCGCCCTAACTTATCTGCTGTTTATACCATACACCACAAGGTGGTCAGGGTATTATGTCTTTGTGCATTTGTTTGTAATAGGCAAAAGGAAACGAGATAGACCCATAGTTCCTTTTGATGATCTGCATAGAATCACATTCTGAGTCGATTTATGCATGTCCGTCCGTCCGTCTGTCCATGTATTTTTGTAAACAAAGTGCAGTTCGCATTTATTGCCCTATCCAGATGAAATTTTGCGCAGATCATTTGTTTGGCCCTAGGACGAACTATTGAAATTGGAGATAATCGGTAAAAATTTAGATATAGCTCTCATATATATCTTCGTCCGATTTGCCTTTTATTGTGCACCAAACATCTAATATCAGTCCGAATAGTATGGAATTTTGCACATTAGGCCTGAAAATAAGTAATTGAAATCGGTTCAGATATAGCTATAGCTTCCATATATATTGTTCATCCGATTTGTTATTTTTGTCCTCCGCAACTGTAATATGCGCTCTGTAACAACAATATTTGGGGAAATATATCAAATACAGCTCAGAAATGCCTTTGCTTAATTTTATCGAGATCGGTTCAGATTTGATTATAGCTCCCATATATAACTTCGTCCGATTTACCTTTTATTGTGCACCAAACGTCTAATATTTGCCCAAATGGGATGGCATTTGGCACTTACTACCGAATTGAGTCTAGAAGCTAGCATGCCAAATTTAGTGAAGATCGGTTCAGATATAGTTATAGCTCCCATATATATTGTTCATCTGATTTGTTGTATTTGTTACTCACAGCCGTAATATGAACTCCGTAACAACGATATTCACGGAAATATATCAAATACAGCTCAGAAATATTTGCCAAATTTTATCGAGATCGGTTCAGATTTGAATATAGCTCCCATATATATTTTTATCTGATTTCAAATTAATTTTGCACCAAATGGGCAGTACAATTCCGAATTTAAAAAATACAAATGTTTCAACATATTTAGTCCTTTGAACTTTAAATAATAACTATAATCATAGCGTGTATGATTAAATTCTCCCATAAAAACTTTTAATTGTTATGTGGAGCTCCACTAAATTAGCAAAGTGGTGTAGGGTATCATAAAGTCGGCCCCGCCCGACTTTAGGACTTTCTTTACTGGTTTTACTTGTTTAAGTTAATATACCATCAAAAAACCCGAAATATCTAATTACAGCTGATTTGGTGGAAAATTGGGAGCGAAATCTTCAAAACACCTAGAATCGAGAGATATCTTTGTAAGGCTATACCACGAAGTAGACATTTATTTAATATTTTTGACTTGGAATTGAACTACCCACCTAAAATCCAAAATCCCAAATTACAGTAGATTTGTTTGGAAATTTCTATCAAAATCTTCAAATTTTCGTAAATCGGAAGTCATCATTTCACGGGGCCTATAACGAAGAAAAAAAAGGCATTATGATGAGTCCTTTTTAGAAATCGGTTGTTTTTAAAGGCAGCATTTCCTATTGCTCTCTTCTGTAAAGGACTTATTAGCGGTCCATGTATTTCAACACCTATTAACAATATTTCCCCTTGACGTTTTCCTTGATTCTGCCAGGGGACATTAGACATCCTTTTACATTCAAACATAAAAGTTTCAATGGAAAATAAAAGAAATCTCCCCTAACCTGAATTTTTTTATAACTTAAAGTTAAAATTAAATTTCATTAACTCCACGTCCAGTGTTCTTTAAAATGATGTGCCATTTTTTCTTCTCGCATTTTTAATGACGCATTTTCGGGCCGCAGAGTACCAAACTCCATTTCAATGGACTTTAATAAAGATTTCCTTTATATTTTTGTCGCCATTGTAAATTTTTAATGTATGTCTGTAGGTTTATAGTTATTTGTGTTCGTGATTTTAACGAAAATCCCCAATATTGGCACTTATTATGTCTGCATTGGTTATGAATTTTTGCAGAATATGCGGATAAAACATGCAGTGCACTGCGGGTGCAGAGAAGTAAAGGAATGCAATGATTAATGGTAGCCCATATGTTTTTCTTTACTGCCAGGCAGCCATTCGTCAAAACAGTTATTCGCTTGATCTGATCGCTTGATAGAGGTGTTTGAAATCGCTTTATGGGTTGCGCGGATAGTCGCCTTCTTTAGGAATTACTCCTTGAAATTATCATTGCATGATAAGGATATTGTCAGGACTGGGGGGTTGACTGATATGAGGGAGAGAGAGAGAGAGTGAGAAAACTATTGCTGACATAGGCAGAGCATCATAGGTCACTCCTTCGATTTCGAAAGAAAATCTCTTTTTCTCTTACTCAGATGAGACTGCAGTATGGGGTTCACATTCTTCTCTTCTATTCGTGCTAAAAGTTACATTGGCACAATTCGGATGCAGATAGTGTCCTCTCGATGACCCCAACTTCATATTTTTTATAAATATTGATATTCTCCTTTTACTGCATGGAATAAATGTGATGGTTCCACCTATATTTTAATCATAGCATAGACCAGGATTGCTGGAAAAGTGGGAGTTTTTTTTTTCGAATTCTACTTTTCACAGTTTTGCTTTTTGTGGCAGCTCTCCTGAGTGCTCCGAAGATTAGAATCTGCTCGAATTTGAACTAATTTGGCTCCTACTCTAAACTGAAAGAAGACTGCTTGCCCTTATTTGAGCGAAACTGAAAAATAGAGATTTGCTCGTTTTGTTACTTTTTCTACTCCCAGGAAGGATCCCGATCGACTTCGAGCTAGTTTCACTCTTTGCTCAAATTCGAGCTGTTTTAAATGTGTTTTATCTTCCTCCATAAACGAATTCATAGTTTCCCATTTCTGGGCGCATTGTTAAACTAGTGTTTGTTTTGGCTGATATATATTGACCAATTTACATGTCCCCACATACAAATACAGAGGAATTGCATACACAAACACCCAGATAAACGCACACACACAAAGAGGCATGTGCAGTCATGGACATACTCTTAGGATTATGGGTGACTTTTGTTTTTATTTATTTTTTTAATAATAAAAAATACAAAAAAAAAAAAAAAAAAAAAACATTGTTCGCTGGCCAGGGGTTTTCACATATTCGACGCTTTCGCTATATAGATGTGGATGTGTGTATGTATGTGGCAGGCTTTATATTTCGACATTATTTTATTTAATACGATTACATGGCGTTTACATAGTCTCTCTTCACAAGTCTGGCTGTGTGTGTGTCTGTCTGACTGTCTGTGTATGTGTGTTCATTTCATACATAAATGCCACAGCCTGAGACTTTTCTGGCCAGACTGGCAATTGCTGCTGCATAAGCCTTAAAAAGCATTGGCTTTTCCCCCGCGTTTTCCTATGGCCGCCGCCGCTGGTGCTGCTTTTCACCAAGGGATAAAGGAGATCAGCATGCATTCGGAAATAAATAAAATGGTTTGCGTGTTATGACTGAGTTTGGTGTTTTCAATAACGACGGAAAAAATGCCAAATGGCAAATAAAACGCCAAACCAAAAAAACGTGGCAAAAAGCTTTGTTGCGTTATTGCGGGCAAACAGGGCCGAGGCAGAGTGAAGAACAATATATTTTCACACAAGCATTATGTACAAGTCTAGAATAAATGCATGCAACGTATGAGTACGCTTCTCTGTATGTATGTATGCACGTGTGTACGTGTGTTGTCAGGCCTGGCAAAAAGCAATCTCTTTGGCCATATGTCAAGTTCACAAATTATTGTCTCAATAATCATGTTGTACAACGGCAAAGTGTTGCAGTGTCATGTAAAGCAATCCAATGAAATGCCTTTCAACTCGCTTGTATTTCAACTGAGGCGCAACGACGAAACGGTAACCCAAAACGAAACTCAAGCTCTGTTGCCTGCCTGCCTGCCTGCCACTCAGGCAGCCAGGAGTACTGGAGCAAGGATAACCAACCAACCGGGTGCTGTGTGAGGGAATGGATGGTTGCAGTCGCAACTGCAATTGCAACGCATTACGGTGGCATTAAATACACCTGTCTGTAATGTGGCTTTTTATTTCAATGCTGTTGTTGTTGTTGTTGCTGTTTTCATGTACATTTGAATATGTCGGCTGAACAGTAACTCGCAGTGTCTGTGTGTGTGGCCGTGTGTGACTGTGCAACTTCACACCGAATTGTATGTTGTCTCATAACCGTTTTAATTTTTGATGCAATAATATTTTTCTTTTTCAATAGCCGTTTGCAATAACAATGCGCAAAATAAAATAAATAATTCTTCAGTGTGTGTGTGTGTTTTTTTTTTTTTATTTGGAAATTCAGTCTTGTACCTCGAAACAAAAGGTCAAATGGGATTACATGGCACTTTTGCAAACGATATGTATCGGCAATGTGGTTATAGCCAAATTAATATTTATTGTAAGCCAATAATGGAACGAAATGGATCTCTTGTATATAAAGTATTGTCAAAATCCAGTTCTTATAAAAATAAAATTCAGCAAGGCGCAATAATATAATGACCTCTCCTTGCTCATTTTCGAGGACAATTTTCACAGCAGATATGAGTTAAGCTTCACCATGCATGAAATAAGAACTGGTTCTAAAAATTTCTAAAAATTATGGGGGGTCGAAAAAATGTCCTTTAGGGACCCCGAGGAAAAATCATCTCTTCCAACTTGAGCTCTTGGAGATGGCAAAAGCTTTTTTCTATTCCTCCATGAATGAAATGACACATTGTCATGACTCATTTATTTATTCTTTAAAATTTCATTTTTCGAATTCAATGGGAATGAATACTTTTTATTGTTGTTTGTGTTTTTGTAAAAACACAATAAGAGTGAGATTGTGTTGTAAAACACCTGAATACAAATGGCCTACAACCATAACAATTGGAAAATATTGAATGGCGATGAGGAAACAACTAAACCGCCATGTTGTTGGGCTGTCCCTCGGCTTTGTGTTCCCTCAGTGACTTAATAACATCATTAACCAAGTCAAAAATTGAGGTCTTTGTCAATTCATCTTCATGTGTTGCCACGCCATTGATAACAGTTGCGGGGCCCACAGAGCGTGGCATGTCACATGAACACATTTTCTCGAACTTGAATAGCTTTATTTGTCATCAATTGTCCATTCTTTGATTTAGAGGTTAATCAATGTCATCATCATCTTTTTGTCCAGAGAAAAAAAGGGATTGTCTTTAGTTTTCTGTTTGGCCCCTAATGGCTGCATTGTTTGAATTCTCTTTCAGTTTTATGGGAGTTTTCTTTTTTACTTTTCGAAAAGTCTCTTCCCTCTTCTCTATTATTTTATTGAAAGAGTTGTAATTTACGTGTTTGGAAAAATTATAAAAATTGACATTTATATCGAATTCTTTCAGGAATGGAAAAACCAATGGGCAATTGCATTGTGAACCCATGTACATATACACCATATTGTGTGTGTGTGGTTATTTGGAATGCATGTCATTCCTGTCAACGTTTTATGGCTGATGATTACCACTGAGAGGACAATGCCAGCGAGATAAAGGCCACTTAAGTGGCTGCATTCATTCTCACTCAGTTTATTATTACACATGTCATGTCATGCCATCCGAACAACAACATTTTTGTATTATTTTATCAACAACCGGGAAAAGAATAAAAGAACTATTTGCCTTGCAGGAGGTCTTGTTGATGTTAATTTCCCCATAATCAAATGTAACCCTTCGTTGGCGTTTTCATTAGAACAATGTAAATATAAAACAATTTTCAAAACAGCAGAGAGCCATCGTCATGAAAACACCCTCCAGAAATTGCTTTATTTCATGATCGAATTTTATCTGAGAAAAATTACTGGAACCTTGCTAAGAGGAAAATTCGGAGAGCTGTTAGTCATTCATATTTAGTCATATGAGAAATATGTTTTGTTGGAACTTTTGAACTTTGAACTCTTACTCATCTTCCAATTTGGTCCATGTTTTATGAAAATATTACAATGTACAAAGTTTTAACTAAATTAAATGATCTATTCGAGAGCTATTGTACGTATCTGCCAGACAGGAAAATGATCGAACTTAGCGTAAGCGACTTCAAAGATTCTGAAACGGAGGGTAGACATGGGACCTGGTATCGCTGTTTTGATGAAGCACATTCTAAAAGCAACAAGAACGGCACAGATCCGCTCGTTTTTACAGGGGACTGAAATTCGCTCGCGAGCGGGATTGCTCGAAGAATGGAGTTTTTTACGTATTTAAGCTTCACTATTTTTTTGTGTGTGTGAGTGCTCCCTAGTCTCTCATGCTTAAAACACTATGTAGGCTAGAGCAGAATCGCTCGAAATAGAGTGAATGAAGCAAAATCGAGTGGAAAAATTATTTTGCTTACTGATTTGTATGTGCGATTGTGTTTACAGCAAACCGGTTTTAATGTTGCTGTGAACTGTGGGAGAGGGGGGTGATCGTATATAAAATCAAAGAAGGAAACCATTAAAACTGTAAGCTCGGCCGGGCCGAACTTTGAATACCCTCTACCATTTGGAACGAATTGAATTTGGCAATTCTCCGAATGTAGCTTTTATATTAGGGTCTATACGACGACATGGACCTGCATAGGTAACTTTTGTCATAAGCCATCACAATATTCAAATGCGAAACTTGAAAAAATTGGTGAATAATGTAGCTAAAATCATCAAAATATCGGAAGGTACCGTTATATGGGGGGCTATACGAAGACGTAGACTTGCATGGACAATTTTCTGTCTTAGGCAGTAGAATCCATTACGAACTTCAAATACCCAATTGTATACAATTTCGGTGAATAATGTCGCTAAAATAATCAAATTACCGAATATCGGGAGGCACCGTTATATGGGGATTTCACTCTTTATACGAATTTCAGCAAGTTTTTCGGAAGTCGGACATCAAGTGATACATACCCTCTGCAGCCATAAGGCTAAGGGTAAGAAAAGCAATTTGTATCCTCTTTTGGGGAACATTTTTCAAGAATAGGTTTTTTCAAACAAAAACTTGAACCTACATATGTTCAAGTTTTGTCGGAACCTCCATGTGGCCGAATCTGCCATTTAATTTTAATCAAATTCTGTCTTGAGTATTCCAAATTCTAGCCGTGTATTTGCCAACGATTTAATTTATGTAGGATGAAATATGTGACTATAGGACATATGTACTCTAAGATTGGAAACTGTCCGGTTCATATTCTTATGTCGATAGTGAAATTTTGTTTTTTTTACAAATATATTCTTCTAGCTTTAGTCTGAAGATAGAAAATGTTACTTTAATGTTTCCAAATCAATTGGATCTAACTTAAGTGCATTCATGCTTATCTAGCTTTCATCGAATTCAAATTTTCCAATGGAATCACTCACTCGCGATACCATTTACCATTTAAATCTGCAATCGAATTGTATTCATTAGCAGCACTGAATTGGTAATGAAATTCGTTAGAAATGCCACTGTTGTTTTATCAGTGGCAGAATTTCAAAATTGTTTGGCGAATATCTCATAAAAAGTCAAAAAGTTGATGTTCATTTTTAAAAGGGGAGCAATGCTTCTTCTTTTTTGTTGGCAACAATGTATGTATGTATGTTTGTCTGTAATAGCCCAACAGCTTAGCAATGCTCACCTTTGTGTCAGATTCAAACTTTCATTCATTTATTTCTTTTTGTATCCTTTTTTCTTTTTGGTTTACTTCTTCTTCTTTGATTTTCTTTTTTGCATTTGGTGTGGCTTCAATTGCTTTTATTCGATTCTTTTTTTCGGTTTTATTTTGTTTTGAGGTATGTTTTGATGGTTTACACGAAAAATCAATTTTCGATCTTGTTAAATGCAAATTCCGAACTCATGAAAGTTCGCTGTTTGTTGGGGTCCTTTGCAGTTCTTCGCTCCGATGGTGTTCTTGTTTGGTGTTTGCTGGCAATGTTTTACAATCGTTGCCAATAATCGCTACAATATCGTCGAAACAACAACAACAACACCAACAACTATTTTTTTCACTGCCAATACCAAACATATGCAGAGGTGCTGCACTCGTTCCATCCATATCGGGCTTAGCATCAGCTCTGGTATCTGAGTGAACAACCATTTAACAGATTCTTCTGCAAATCCACCAAAAACAAAAAAGACAACAACAACGACAGACTATCAGCTTGGGCGTGTGCGTAACTATATCGGGATATGTGTTGTCGGCTGACAAGCTTGCACTTAGTTCGATGCCAATGAAGAAAAAGCGTCAATTGGATCAGACTAACAACCAAACAACAAAATGTAAAACAAATTTGAAGTAAATCATTACAATTGGGAAAAAAGAGGTGCAAAGGAGGAGAGGGGGAGGGGGGGGAGGTGCAGACTGACTCTGGACTTTCAATTGGGTGTTGGAATTTGCAATGAATCTAGGTTTTTTGTGAGAGCCTGACGTGTGATTGGAACTTTCATTACCTGGTATGGATGTGAGGCCACCCAAGGTGTTTGACATATGAAAATTGTAATCTTAAAATATTTAAAAAAATTCATAATCGGACGAATATATGGTTTTTAGTTAAAACATTTAGAAATTTTGGAAATATGTCAATATGTTTGGAATGTACTGCAGGCCAACGGAATGACTTCAAGTATCTGTGGGAGAGACTCTTGTTTATTGAGAGCACGTTGAGGGAACTTTTGCCCGATGCTGATTTGAGTACAAAAAGCATATTAAAGCTCGGCTCGGTAGCTAATCCTGATAAAAAAGAGAGCCTGAATGATTTTATCTCAGACTGTATTAATGTTTGAGATTTTTTGCTTGTGGAATATATATCATGGGTTGGCAACGAGCTATTTGTGAGGAAATGAAGAGATTTAACAAACAACAAAGGTAGAACAATCATCACTCCAGTTTCCACTGAGCTGTGGATGATAAAGGTCTCCCTATGACTGGTTTTCATGATTTTGACAATAATTTTATTTGAAGATAGCGGGAGTTACTCTTAATTTTGTCATGCGTGTGTGCAAAAGAAACAACATATAAATGTGCTGCCGACTGCTGATATGCACGTCTTAGATAAAAGAAGTAAAAAAACATTAAGTTCGGCCGGGCCAAACTTTTAATACCCTCCACCTTAGGGTAAAAGAAACATTAGAAGAAATGTGGCAAAAACCATTAAAATGCCGAGTATCGGGAGGTACCGTTATATGGGGGCTACACCAAAACGTGGACCCATAATTACAATGTTTCGCCACACGAACTAGGACCCATTATGACCCACAAATACCAAATCAGTGAAAAAATTTGGTAAAACCATCAAAATACCGAATATCAGGAGGTACCGTTATATGGGGGCTATACCAAATCATGGACCCATACATGCAATGTTTCGCCACCGGAGCTGGAAACCATTATGACCCACAAATACCAATTTTTAGACAAATCCGTGAAAAAATGTGTCAAAAAAAAAAAATAAAATACCGAATATCGGGAGGTACCTTTATATGGGGGCTATACCCCAACGTGGACCTATACATGCAATGTTTTGCCACACGTTCAGGGATCCGTTATGACCTACAAATACCAATTTTCAGACAAATCCGTGAAAAAATGTGGCATAAATCATCAAAATACCGAAATCGGGAGGTACCGTTATATGTGGACTATACCAGAACGTGGACCGATATTTTCATTACCAACCATCCTAGACACAATGCAAATAGCTCTGCTAAATTTTGGCGCTCTACGTCAAATAATGTGGGCTGTATCGTGATTTCAACAGACAGACGGACGGACATCGTTAAATCGACTTAGAATTTTATGCTGATTATGAATATATATATACTTTATGGGGTCTAAGACGAATATTTAAGGATGTTACAAACGGAATGACAAAGTTAATATACCCTCCTTTCCAAGGTGGAGGGTATAATGAACACAATTCTAGGGATAAACGTGCAGATTAAGGGGTTTTATTTGAAACTTCTCTCTCTTTTCAATGGCAGCTAATTTTTCAAGGATCGGGAAGGATGTGTGAGGCTTTATAACAATCGAGCAATATTTTATGCATTTAATTTCACTTCAACCGAAAATCTAAAAATTCTCATCTATTTCATATTTTTTCTTTACTATTCTCTAAAACTTAGTTATATCTCTATTTTAGAAAAATAATCCGTTCAAGAATTTCCTCCATCTAAGTCTTCTTTTTTAAAATCCTTTTATTATATATATTTTTGTTCAAATCAATTCTTTGGCGATTGTCTGATACTGATGTTGTTGGGGCTGCCTTCGTTATTTCATAATTCTTATGAACTTGTTAACATTTTGCTGTCGTTTCGTCGTCATCGTCGTCGTCTTTGTCCCTTTTTTAGCATTCAAAACAAAGTTGTTGCCGGGTTGTTATGTCTCGCTGTCGTTGTTCTAGTCAAATGCCATCTCGGGCCAGGGAATGACAGAAAATTGTATGAAAAGAATGATCGGTTCATACGCTTCACAATGCTCCCCGTTGCATGCAAAGAAATTCGAATCAAAAGCATTTTCCAAAGCTGTTTACTGTTGTTGTAGTTGTAGTTGCAGTTGTTGTTGCCAGCTTTGTTGCATTGTTTTGAAGTGCGATGCTGATTTATTTCTTTCAGTTGAAAATGTTTTTTGCATACAAATCATTGGAAAAGCATCAAAGTCAATACACCAAACTATGCTAGATGAGGACGGACGGACGGAAGGACGGACGGACAGACGGTTGGATGGACGAACAAATGAATGAACAAACGGACAAAACATAAATACTTGATTCCACCTTCCTTGTTGTACTTGGGCGCGAGTGTGAGCCATCCCTAGTCAACGGCTAATGCATAATGGCAGGAGTGCTGAGCCATGCCATGCCATGCCAACCATACCAAATGCAATCCGATGGATCTCTATCAGTTCAAGCTTTTTTCTGTTGTTGTTGTTAAAGGATTCTTCATTTTTCCCAATCATTCGTTTCGTTTAAACCTAGAAAAAATAATCAACTACTCATAGTTGAGAATAAATGCCAGTGGGGGAGTTCGATAAGTCAGGTTAAGAATGTGGGGAAAAAAAATTAAGATCTGAATTTAGCTGCAAGCTCCAGATAGGAATGTGGGTGGATGTGGTTAATAAATATAATATAAATAAAATTAAGGTTTCCACTAAAATTATTCAAAACCGTGCAAATGAGGAGAATAAAACAATAAAATGACAAACTGATATTATATATACTGATTTCAGTAAGGCTTTTGACAAAGTGGTTCACACATTATTATTACATAAACTTGACAAAATGGGTTTCGCAACATTATTTTTATCATGGATATCATCTTATTTGCAAGGGCGTACACAGAGAGTTTCTTTCAATAATGTTCTTTCTAAACAGATAACTGTGTACTCTGGTGTCCCCCAGGGTAGCCATTTAGGTCCTCTACTTTTTGTATTGTATCTAAATGATCTTCCAACGGTTATACGTTACTCTAAGATCCTAATGTTTGCTGATGATGTCAAACTTTTTTGTAATATGGACTCTCACATTAGTTCCCTTAACTTGCAACATGATATCTACTGCCTTGTTAATTGGTGCAGTGCTAATGGTATGACGCTAAATCTCAAGAAATGTAAAAAACTGTCTTTGTTTAGAACACAACATTTTAAAAGTGATTACCTCATTGGTTCTTATAAATTGGACAATGTAGACTCATTCGTTGATCTTGGTGTAATTTTAGACAATAAATTGCGTTTTAATTTGCATATTGATTCATGTGTAAATAAAGCCAAGTCATTGCTGGGTTTTATAAAAAGATGGTCAAAAGAATTTGACGATCCTTATGTGACTAAGCGTTTATTTATTAGTTTGGTTCGGCCCACTTTAGAATACGGTTGCGTATTGTGGAGTCCTTTTTATAAAACATATTCTGCTAAATTGGAATCAGTACAAACCCAATTTCTTTTATTTGCTCTCAGAGGATTAGGATGGGATACAAATGATACACTTCCACCATATGAGAATCGCCTAAAACTAATTGATCTTCCGACACTGGAAAAGAGACGTTTAATGTTAAGAGCTTTATTTATTATAAAACTTTTGCGTGGCGAAATCGATTCACAGTTTTTAACCGGTGAATTAAATTTTAATATTCCTGCTCGTAATACTCGAAATTACATACCACTTAAACTTTGCTTGGCTAAATCCAATTATGAAACTTATAATCCTATGAGGTCTTTATGTGATATCTATAACAAATTATATAATGAGATATCATTGACAGACCCTTTGCATGTCATTAAACACAATATTTTACATCTTTAGTATTAAAGCAAGTAGTTGCCAGATTCTCTATTCTTTACTGTTTTCTGTTATATGTTGCTTTATTTCCTGCGTGTTGTCTTTATTTGTGAATTTAAACAACCGGCTGATGTATAACTGTAGCTGGTTTCCCTAACACACTAACCCTCCTTAGTTCGGACTATGGGGTGTACGCGCTCCCTACGTAATCGGGAGGTGGCCCCCTCGGTCGGCAGGGGCGGGTGAGAGTGGCGTTGGGACCGATCGAAAAAAAAAAAAAAAAAAAAAAAAAACAGAGACACGATTCCTGTTCAGATAAGTGAGGTGATGATTTTCTGAGTACGACGCTCTTAATAGGTGATCCAAGAATGCATTTACTTTTTACGGGTCCCACGAAGATTTGAGACATTGGTGTCATTACTGTCGGCCATATATTGCCAGATGGGAATTAGATTTACTTTCTAAGCCGCAATCGCTAACTAAAAGTTGATAAGGTTTGACATTTAGGGACTTGTACTGGGAAAAAAGTTTAAATATGTAAAAAAGCAGCAAAGGCCTAAGGCCACGCCGAACTTTTAATATCATCCAATTAAAAAAAAAAAATTAAAGAAAAATCTGAAAGAAACGCTCAGTTTTATATGGGGCCTATACGAAGACGCGGACCTGCATAAGTAATTTTTTGCCATAGGCTGTACTAGCCATTACGACCTTTGAATACGAAATTTGCAACAATTCCGGTGAATAATGTCGCTAAAATCATTAAAATACCGAATAACGGGAGGTACTATACAAAGACGTGGACATGGATATGACATTTATAGGCATAGGCTGTGGTACCCATCACAAACTTCGAATCCGAAATTTGAAATAATTCGGGTGAATGATCTCGTTAAAATCGTCAAAATGCCGCATATAGGGAGGTACAGTTATATGGGGGCTATACGAAAACGTGGACCTGCCTACTGGAAAAATACACATGTGTGCAAAATGTTAGCCTTCTATCTCAATTCGTTCGAAAAATTGCATGATTACAACAGACAGACATACAGGCGGACATCGCTAAATCTTCTTAGAATTTTACGCTGGTCTGGAATATATGTACTTTGTAGGGTCTATTATGATTATGTCTCCTCCATAGAATGGCGAAGATATATCCTTTGCGATAGAAGGATATATCCTTTGTTCTTTGCATTAGCTACAGTTTTGCCTCAGAGAGTCCATCAAATTACCAAACGGTGGAGAGGATATAAGCCCCAGAAAAGTATCCCTTTTTGCAATAGTGACAACCAAGCCCCAAAGTTGGAGTCCTTATAAATGAAATATGATATTTTGAAGTGATTTATAAGTAATTCAGAATTTTATGGTATTGAAATATTAAATCGGCTGAGCATATGGGTGCTATGTCTGTATCTGAAATCAAAGGTGGTTTAAATTCTATCAAGACCCCATAGAACATTCCCAAAAACAAACTTTTCCATATTTTAGTCTCTTTTTATTTTCCGCCAATTCATAATATTATGACATCACAGTTATCCTCACTCCTTGTCATCCACCCCTCGTAAGAAATCCTTCAACTATTTGTTTCTTTGATTCCCTATAAGCAATAAGAAGGTTTTTGATACAACTAAGTTTTCGTAATGTTTTGTTTTGTTCTGCTGCTTTTTTTTGGATCGCTGCCACTCGCCGCATACGGAATCATTATTTTGCATTTCTTCAAAAGAGGCACACTGGAGAAACTACATCGACACTAACAAGATATGGATGGATTTCTTTTGAAATTTCTTTGGAAAATTCCAAATAAAAATCTTAACTACTTGTGCCGAGGAGGAGCCGAGTGTAATTTCGAGTGAAGTGAAGGGTATAACATATTCCACATATGAAATATGGCATTAGCATAGAGTACGATATGCAGTTCAGAAGGACACACAGTCCTTGCATGCTCCTCATGTAACCATGTTAACAACTACAAGATGAAAAAAAAAAAGAAAACGAATGCAATGTTATGTTTTTGTTGATGTTGCTGTTGCTGTCATGTTGACCGTTCGCTCCACTAGAACACAAATCAAACAAACCAAATGTTGCGGAACTGCAACAAAACCAAATTGTTTTTTTTTTCTGGATTTGAATTGGGCTTATAACTATGAGCATATTTCGACTGGCTATCATTCGCCACACAGTTTTAGCATTGGCCGTCGCCTCGGCATCAGTCAAACACAATTGGCTTTGTACTTAAGCCCCCCAGCTGGAACGTAACAATCATCCAGTGTCTATGGCTACTCTCATGGCTGACAATAGCAATGATGATGATGATGTTGATTTTGTTGCTGTGACGTTTGCCACCACCGCCCGTCCACGTCTCTGGCGTTAATGCCTGTCGCTGCTGATGATGCCGTTGATGCTGATGTGATATTTGCTTATGTTTATTTGAGACTCTCTAATAGTTGGCAACAATAAAATAAATTATTGCAACAATTTCTGGCACAAGTTGTTGTCACAATAAAACTTTACATGTTGTTGCAAATTGACATTTAATAATTCATGCCACACAGCCATGCAGTTAGTCAGAGCTAGACTGTATGAGTTTCCAATACATGAGCATCCATCCGTATTACCAGAATTCTATCCCTCTCCGTCTGTCCCCCACTTCTCTCTCTCTCTCTCTCTGTCTGTACATTCTGCTCTGTGTATAACTGTCATTGTCGGTTGGTTTGTACGTTTTTGTCCATCAGTTAAAACAATTTACCAAACTCAAGTTGAGTTTTCAGTTTTTGCAAATTTTCAATTTTTGTTGCTGTCGTCCGTCCCCCAGATCCGTCCATGTGTAGCTGTAGTTTTTCGTAAATCTTTTCCTGAATTTAATACCTGGCACCCGGCTTTCATTCATTGTCGTTCTGTTTGGCTCTGCCTCTCTCGTTCTCTTCCAACCGAAATTGACATGCCACCAAACTGGAACTTTGTCATCAGAAACATCAACTGCATTATTGTCATCGGCATCATCAGCAGCAACAACAAAAGTCGTCTCAACACCGACTCTCGTCTCTTAATGTGGAATCCTCGCCACTGAATTTGTTGCTGTTGCTGCCACACATGCATGCACACATGATGAGGGAATGTCCGGGGCAAATATGTTGCTTGTCGCATCATATCAGTCAGTTATAATTTGTATAAATTTGGTTGTATAAATGTTGTTCTTGTTGTTGTTGCTGCTGTTGAAGTTGTTGTTATCTCACTGTGCATGAGTGTGTGTGTGTTTGAACATTGTCTGCAATTCCATAAAATAATGTTTTAAGTTGTTGTAAATTTGTGGTTCTTGTTGATGGTATATTGTTGTATTGTTGTTACATATTTACTGTGGCATGGACAGAACAAAGGAGAGAGAGAGAGAGATAAACGATGGTTGCAAGAGAAGTTTTGTGAGATAGAGGGGAAGAGAAAAAATGGGACAATATTAACAGACAACATGGGTTTCTCGACCATAAAAGGACTATCCCATATTAGAAGAGTACATAAGGTACGAAAGGGTACTAATTATGGTTCCATTAATACTAAGCGATTGGGAGATGCTAAAGCTATAAATTTTAGTCCATAGGTTATATTATATACAACAAGTTTTACAGTTAAACATTTTGGAAATTCGTACTAGAAGGGTACTAAAAGGTACTAAATAGTGCATTATTTGTAGTGGGTGAATAAATAGAGTAAGAATTCTAGAATTTGGAAGAAGGAGTCACTGGTGGGGCATAGCCCAAGGGTTGTTACAAAATTAAAGTGTACGAAAAGTACCTAAAAACACTAAATTAGTACAATGCCGAAGGAGCTAAGATCTGTTTGTTATTATTTTTTTATATGGAAATCAAAGTTGAGAAGTATACCCGATAAAAGTAGGTGGTTTTGAGAAATGCGTACTTAACAGCATCAATTGTACCAAATTCAACTATATATGGCACGAAATGGGACTAGATTTCTATTAGAGCTTAGGATTAGAACTGAAATTATGAATTTTGGTATTAAGATAAGTGTCAGTTTCTAGATATGGTAATAGATTTGGAAAGACGTAGTATATTGTGTAAGAAAAGTACTTAATAGTTCTAAAATTGGTATTTAGTTTACGAAAAGAGCTGGAATTGTACATTTTCCTATTAGGGTCAATGTGAGTGTGCAGCATTTATACAAGGAGGTGTATTTAGAAATCCGTACTTTATAGTGTACGAAAAGAACTGTATGGTACTTAATTGGGAGAATAACTATAATTATGAATGGATAAGGAAACTGATTTCGAAATGTGTAAGAAAAGTACTAATTGTTACCAAAAGTGTTAGAAGAAGATGTAGAATTGTGTATTTTCTTATTAGGATCACTGTGAATGTACGGCGTTAGATATAGAGTTGGATTTGGAAATTCGTACTATAACGTATACGAAAAGTACTAAATGGTACTGAATCTGTTATCAATTGTATGAATCGAGGAGGAATTATAAATTTTTGTAAGAGTCACAGTGGATGCTTACTATTTAGACAGTGTGGTGTTTTTGGAATGCGTACTTTATAGGCCACGAAAAGTACTAAATGGAAAAAATACGGGTTACTGTGTATGATGTATAATTTCTGTTTTTTTTTTTTTTTTAATGTGTACTGTACAGTGTACGAAAAGCACTAAATGATACTAAATTAGGACAGGCATTATACATTTTGGTATAAAAATATGAATTTTTTCCATTTGTGGGAACTCGGTAGCATAAAATATTTTAGGTGCGGATGTTTCCAAGTAATTAGTGTAGATTTTTTCATGAAACTTTGCAACTAATTTATCATCCAAGTTTAGTGATTTCATGAAACTAACTCCTCCATATAGCAGTACGTATTGATATTGGATACTCAGAATAAACTCGTCCACATTTATCAGCGGAATTGAGCACACATTGGTTTTTGTTTCAAAAGGCTAGAAGGTGCCGCTTGCTTTTCTAAATATACAGGCTTTAACAACAGTCTCATAACTATTCAACTCATTTTTGCATTTTTGAATAGGACTCCACTATTATCGCAATTCGATGCTGCTATTTTTAAAGGTTTTTATTTTCTCAAGGTGGTGGCCATTCAAAACCCATCCATGCTACACTTAACTTTTTTATTACTTTCTACATGCCGATACTTTCGAAACACTCCTCGCTATCGGCAGTAATGAATGTGAATATGTACGGTACAATTGTTTCCCGAAATCCATCACAAAATTGTACAACAAATTATTAAAATGTTGTAAAACTTCATCTTCTGTGTGGAGCTGTGGGGATGGCCGCCGTGGCGGCAGAGTGTGGGCGTTATTGTCGAACATACACAGAGTTTGGTGGTCTCACAATTATAAATCACTTAACGAAACTTTGAAACTTTAAATCAGACTCTGTGCATCATTTAACAAAAATGCAGCACTAATAAAGCAAATGAAGTTCCGTCACCAAGAAGGATGACACAGAGATAGATATGTGAGCAAACAGGCGAGGGAGGAGAAGAAGGACAAATGACTAGCTTTTGTATTCCAGTCATGCTTATGGTATGATTTATTTATTGCCATAAATGCACAAATCACTTTTGCCTCAAAATCCCTATGATTTAAAGTTGTGGACATTGGACCTCAAAGGGGTAGCGGAGGGGGAAGGGAGGAGGTAATGCTATAACTTTAGCAGATAAGCAAGGCATGCGAAGTAACCACTTATGGCAAGGACGAGACGTTAATCAGGAATTGCCAGTTTTGTTGTTCTTTTTGCCTGCCTCAAGATGTGAAGGCGACAATTATCATCGTGGTGTCTGGCCAGAATTACGTGTGAATGTGATGCTGCTCGGCCCGTCCGACTGCCACTACTCAATATCCAAGCAACTGATAGACAGACTGTATGTCTGTGTGACTGACATGTGGCTAAATTAGCAGACATTAACAAATTCGTAAAGACAAGAGTGTGAATAAATGACTGACTTTTGAGACGTGTATTACTGGCTGAAATAACGCAAATATTGTTTGGCATCGCATCACCTTGCAACAAGCTCCATCTCTCACCGGCCCGGCGCACCAGTCACAAATCACAGCCATGAGGCATGATCATAATTAAATTAGCGTTGGCAGCAGCAGCAGCATCAACAGTGTTCGCCAAGCCAAGCCATTCTCCAAGTACAACATGTGTCCAAAGGTCCATCATGTCTCTTCTTTTTTTTTTTGGATTGGGTCTTGCAATTATCACCCCTATAATGGGGGCTTTCATTCGCGCTCTCCATTTTGTTCAATTCACACTTGCACAACCAAAAAAAAAAAACGAAACAATCTGAAACAGGAACGACATCGATGAACCTGCGATTGCATCTTCCGCACAATTTGCAGAGCCTTGGCAATATTTCATTGCATTATTGGCTATAAAGGCCACAATGGGATTGTTTTGGTTTTTCCTTGCACTCCTCCCGCTGCCGTTGCCCCCACTTCCCCTCGGCCATGGTTAAGTTCAAAGACACTTGCTTGTCAGCGAGAGTCTAAATGTCTGTCGATCTTGGCCTGACTGTGATTACTTTTGCTACATTGTATTGCCAGAATGTGGCTTCGGATCGGTTCGGCTGGGTTTTTGTGGCTGCAGTTGATGTGATCATTGTTTATAAGTATCTGTTTAACGTAATTATCTTGTCAACACTAAATTCAGAAACGTCTGATTCCACCACATACATCCATCCAGTCAGTCAGACAGCCGAGCAGCACCTTATCGGTCTATGGCTGCCAACGACTAAATGCGCTCGCGCAATGCCTTTGCATTTGTCGTCAATCATAGCTGGCATTGTTGGATGGCTGGTAGGCCGGCAGAGCAAAGCTCGATTTGATGAAATGTGTGATGTCTCAGATCTCAACGTTGATTGAGATGGTTTTTGTGGTATCGACGACGTCGGCCACAACGACAAATGCTGTCGTGTTCCATCTCCGCAGATGTAGATCCGGGAAAGGAAGTTTGGTATTAAGATTAAAAAGCTAGAATTCGCTAGAAATCAACGAAATCTTGGCAGAAAACATTTCAGCTGCATTGAACTGGAACGATTGCAACGACGGCAATCCTGCGCACACATGGACATAATTGAGGTAGTTAGTTTGAATTGTTTGGCAGAGGGCGTGGGGGGAAGTGATGTTGTGAAGAGAGGATGTTAGCAATTCAATGATTTGGTAAAATGCTTGAATTTATGCTGCTATTTTGTATTCGGATATTTATGGATATTTCTAATAACAAAATTCTAATTCTGCTTTTGTAATGTGGGGAAATTACCAGGTGTGAACGATGTATGGGAAATTGCAATATTTGCCGAAAAGCGATTATAGAATAAAAGGTGTGAGCACAATGTACATAATCTGAACAATAAATAATTCAAAAAAGGATATTCTTATGTAGAAATTTTAGGTTTATTTTGGTAACTTAGAGATACGGCAGATATATATCATTTGATATTCTCAAAATTGCGCATGATCTCTAAAACGGACTTAGAACCACAAAGCGAAGGGAGAAATATAGCTGTTCCATATTTCACATAAAGTAATATTAGTTTCACTCTTAGGTCAGGGGCGAAAATCTATAAAATCGGACGAGAAATTTTAAATTCTCTTCAAATTTGCTACATCCAAATATTTCTGACAATACTAAATCTATGGTGAAAGTATCTACTCTTTCTTATACCTCGTGTTAAGCGATGAGAGGAGAGCACAGATTTGTTTCGTCTTCACTCGGGAGTGAAACTTTCTCGGTAGCGGGTGTGCTCGATGTGTGGGAGTTTTAGACGGAGTTTGCTCTTCAGACTTTTCTTTTGTGTGGGAAAGCCAACAATTAAAGTGGAAGTGGAATCGCTCGAAATAGAGTAAGAGTTTGCTTCAAGAGTGAAATAGAGATCTGATTTGTGTGTGTAATAGCTATGATGTTGCTATAAACTGTGGGGGAGGGAGGTAAATGTGTTCAAATACTGAGAAAACAACATCAGTAGAAGCAAAACAAATGTTTGGTACAAATTGGCGACAAAGCTTTGCAATGTTTCGATTGCAGCTCCGGACGGAGAAAGTTCTTATTATCTTCTTAGTGTATAATCCGCTCGATTACGAGTGAATTTTAGGCGAAATATACGCGTTCTTATTCGAGCGACATTGAAAAATTGGAAGTGCTTCCGCGAGTAGTTGAGCGAGCTATTTGTATAAAACTCAGGATGGATACTAAAACTGACGATATCGGCATACACTTACTTCTCTCACAAATAGTAAAAATTTGGAAGAATCAAGAAACTCATATGAAACCATGACTGTCATCGGTCCAGGATCCGTTGCAAGAATCGCCTTCTATTGAGTTCGTTTGGATTTAAAATGGGGACCTACTTGGCAATAAATTATTTTTTAAAGAAATATGTGAAACATTTCAAAAGGATTTAAAGTTTGACCGGCCGATTTTTTACACCCTCCGCCATGTGAAACCTTCAAATTTTGCAAATTTCGTTATATCGGAGCTATACTTAATCTACACATATTAATGTCGGGTTAATAGCAAATTAAAGCTGATTTGGTCCAGAAAATTAGTCCAGAAATCTTCCAAATACCGAAAACCAGAAAAGTTTTTTAAAAAAAAGGGAGACATACATTGAATATTTTAGCAGAGATTTAAACTCTCCATAGAGAGGGGATAAACATATGTGAGAATTTTCTATAGGGGAAGATGATCTTCTTATCCGCTTGATCCCTTATTTTTTCAGATTAATGGCAATATAAATATACGGTCTAAAAATTTTTAACCCAAATGGAGGTCCTTTATTGTTATGATTTATATCTCTGTGAAATGTTAAAAGTCTATTTGGAATTAATCACAAATGTATTAGAGCTCAGTCCCCAGCCCTCAATTCATTTCATATTTTAGCTCAAATTGCTAATCTCTGAAGTTTTCAAACTTTTCCCTTTCCAGTCGCCAGTCCAAAATAACTTTCTGTTTTAGTTTCTTGGAAAAGTTTGGCTGTTGTTTGCGTATTTGTCTGTTTGTTTTCCACTTCCATTTGGCAATTCGTCCCTTTTGTCAAACAGAAATTGCTACAAATTGTAGCCAACATATATCCAGCTGAGAACTGTTACATCATCAACGCTTCGCAATCTGCTCCGAGGAGTCAACAAGGCGCAATAATAACCAACCACTAGGTTTGTTGACTTCAAAGTCAGATATATTGTCAACAAAATCAACACACCATCGCCGGCAATGTTGTTGGGTCGAAGCGGAGACATGGTTTACTGCCATATGTTCAGATGGCTGCGATAGCCGAACAACCGTCCGACCGACCGACCAGCTAGGCAAGCAACCAACCAAGTCAAGAGGTCGGGTGGGGAAATGATATAAAACATCGGGTATCAGACCAGGGATGCATTGTCTATTGACAATTTACGAACATGGCCCAGGAAACCGAGGCAAACATGCACACACACACACACACCAAAAATATTCGTCAAAAGGAAAACTGTAAGCCGGAATCATGAGCTGTAAATCGCGATTCTTGTTACACAAACCGACAGACAGAAGGAATAATCAAAGCGACGCACTGGCAGGACCCACAACTGGGAGCCTCACATATACCGCCACGAAGGGAGATGCCCAAGAAAGTTGCGTATATGTTACCCACAGTTTATGGCTCAATGAATCTGTTTCAGTTTTCTGTTGACTTTGAGTTTATCTAAAGCTAGGAGGATTAGATGTTTGCTTCCTTGCCTTGTCATTCGCCTAGAATGACTTTGTCTTGGGCCCTCCATCGTCCATGAGAATTTCTTTGTAAGGAACAGCAGAGGGCCAAAAGTTTTGAATCTGTTTGGATATTGGTTGTGCTGCTGATGGTGGCTTGTCAAGATAGGAGGAAATGCTCGTATGTGGTAAACATAAACACAACACTGCAATCCATCCATAATCATGGGCCAGCATCATCGTCATCATCATCACTTGGTGGCACTTAAGGTCTATGTCAGTTGAATTATTTGCTGTTGTGCCGGCCAGCATACCCCTGGATGCCTTCCCCACAGTTGAAAAGTCAATACAATCAGAACAACATAGACGAGCATAGAGATGGTTAGAGGAAAGGACGTAGGTTTATATGAATATTACTCCTTTTCATAGTTGCCCCATCCGTCGGATGATGACGTCCATGATGACAACAGTACGTACCTCTCAGTACCCATCATGCAGATACCACCACCACCACCACCACTCACTCATATGCCTAACAAGGAATTCAAACTTTTTAAATTGGCCACGAGCATTAATCGCTCTCATCTTGTTTTCGAATACGACAAGTTAATAACAGGGCACTCTTGAGCACCTGGATTGGCTGGGCCAGCCAGCTAGGCAAAGCATGTAAAAACGTGGAGTCATCGAGACCCAGCCAACTTCGCCAAAAACAAAACCGAACAATCTAAATAAGAAAAACACGCGAAATCCAAGCAAACAAAAATCAAAACAAACTTCAAAATAAAAATAGCTTATGCCCACAGCGAACAGGAACAACAGCCGCCAGAGCAGCGGCAGTGAATCCAAGTACAAACACACACACAGACACACTCAAAATGGGCCTTGTGATCACCGGTCTATATCTGAGACATGGCAAATGGCCTTTTGTGGTGGCTGGGTTTTTTTGTGCTCTCTTCGTTCCACTATGGGCGGACACCTCATAAAGTGAAAACAGAGACGGACTATGTAAAATACCACGGAGTCTCATAGAGTTAGAAGAATGCCATGGAATGCCACTGGTTGTGGGCCTCATTGCCATCCATGATGACGGCCTTGCTTCAATCATCATTCCGACAGCGACGACTACGACGGCGATGAGTACATCGCTGGCTGGCTGGCAGTTATAAAAGTCACAACATCCTCATTCTCATCGGCACACCGGATCGAGTCCGTCGTCCGTGGTTGTCGCTGTCGTCATCGTTCTCATTCTTGTCCACTGCCACCACATCACCATCACCATGTCCAGGTCAGCCAAGCATCAGGCATCAACTACTGCTGCCTTAACAGCAACCTTTAACTTGGATGGATTTGTGGCAACAAAACCAAACATTTTGTTAACAAACCAATTGCATGAGAAGTGCCTGTTGAGGGTACACTCAGGTGGGTAGGGGCACAAGTGGGATTTTTTTTAAAAACTGTAATACAAAAAAAACCATACAAAATAGGGAGATTGAGTTAAAAGAGAGTTTGAAAACTAAGATCAGATAACTAGACTGGAGTCATTTTGTTCTCCATTTCCTCTTTGAAAATAAACATAGTTTCTAAAAATATCGATTGTTCCCATATTCCGAATTAATTTCAAATATAATTTTCATTGAAAACAATAAATTTAGGGAAATGCAATGTTTATTTACTCTTAACTTTACTCTTAACTTTATTACTTGAAAGTAGAATCGTACAAACGGTAATGCGGCAGAAAAGAAAATATTGATACTAACGGTAGTCAATCAATTCTTTGTCAGTTCAATTTCATACTTATATTGGACTAAGGATCTTGAGATCGAATTCTTCTACAACATTCTCTGCCGGCATCGTTTGAGCCCTTCTTTACTCCTTTTGTATGAAACGTCCTAAAATTGTCATATTTTTTGTGACCCACTCTATTGTTCTACTGAACTACTACCCCTTTTTTAATAACGTTGTCTAGATTTGGTTTTCGGGTCTGGTCTGGCGAGTTTGTCTACTATTCTGGCCGACATTCTGGCAGTTGGAGGAGGATCATCTACATCGTCAGTTCTTCAAGTTTTTGTTGTCTTTTTTGTAATTTTTTGTTTCATTTTGGAAAAGCATGCGATTCAAAAAGAGTTGCATGATTTGACTTTTCGGTTAATTTGTTATCATCAACAAGTCATCTCGTCCCATTACTATCATGGCTATGATGTGAGCAAACCTATGTCTGCCTCCTTCTCTCCGCTTTTCATAGGAGTTTCAAAATCTCAATTTTGTTGCTGTTGTTGTTGCCCGCTGCTGTAGTTTGTTGTCCTTCTAAATGATTTTATTTCTTTTCGCTATAGTTTCGTGATTTCTTTAAGAGATCAGTTTTTTGTTGGTTGTCGTTTCGCTTTTGTTGCTGTCTCCACCATCGGTGCAATGCACCAACTTCATCAATAATTTTATGGAATATTTCATTTTGTTTCCCTTATTTCCGCTTCGCCACTCAACATTGCCATCCCCCCACCCTCTTCTGGCTTCGTGATATGGACGCTCTGTGTTGTGCCAAAGCGAAATACTAAAAGTCAGTACGACGACGATGACGGCATACCAGTTAAATCTGAATATTAAAAATATGTTCAGTTTCAAGTTGATTTTAATAGAGATATTTTACTGAGCAGCACGACAGAATTTAAGACTTGCCATCAAAAATGTCGTTTTTTGTCTGTCGCTCAGTTAAAGTTATATCGGCATTGCACGGCATTAAACGACATGGACACCTTTATGGGGGGTTTTGCTATTGGGAAATTGCAAATTGTTGAGTAGATGGGCCCAGAGGTCGTCTACTGTAGAGTAGATGAGCCCAGAGGCCGTCTACTGTAGAGTAGATGGGCCCAGAGGTCATCTACTGTAGAGTAACTGGGCCCAGAGGTCGTCTACTGTAGACTAGATGGGCCCAGAGGTCGTCTACTATAGAGTAGATGGGGGTCAGGGAGCCTATATAGTCGAGCTGGTGGCCAGGGACCGGAGGATTTCCCCCCAGGGTCCCGGGGATTCCCTCCAGGGACCCGGGGATTCCCCCTAGGGTCCCGGGGATTCCCCCTAGGATTCGGGGGATTCCCCCTAGGTTCCGGGGGATTCCCCCTAGGGTCCGGGGGATTCCCCCTAGTTTTGGGGGATTCCCCCTAGGTTCCGGGGGATTCCCCCTAGCTTTCGGGGGATTCCCCCTAGGTTCCGGGGAATTCCCCCTAGGATACGGGGGAATCCCCTAGGGTCCGGGGGGTTCCCCTAGGGTCCGAGGGATTCCCCCTACGGTCCACGGGATTCCCTCTAAGGTCCGGGGGGATTCCCCCTAGGGTATGGGGGATCTCCCCTGCCAATAGGATTTGTGTTTTATAATAAGAGACCACTTCTACGGAATGTCCGTTGCTGGTATTCAACTCAAAATTCTGGATCGTAATCATACACACATGACCAACTATTATGTATTTTTAGTTTGTCGGCATTACTCATTACATGATAATGTATCATTACATAAATGTAACTCTTTTGCTTTGAATTTTTTATGGAATAGCCTATTATTTTTTTTACATTATGGGAAGAGGTACGTCATTTTTAATTGTTATTTGCATGTGTTTTTCACCTGTTTGGTCTAGTAGTGGACATACACATTCTATGTCAAAGTTAGTCATTATTTGGTAATGAGTACAATAAGTTCATTTGCCCTCTGTTTCTCTATATCGTTATGGATTATCCTCACATATGGCTTACTCCCTTCCAGGGATATCCTAATGTCAGCTATGTACATGCTTAACTCCCTCATTTATTTTTATTTCCGCAACATGTTGTTGCGGGCGATTTGTATAAAATAACAACAACAAGGTTTAATATTATTCACATTTCAATAATAAAAACTACAATAACATCCATCCCATCGCCCCTTTTTATAATTGACCCTGGGCTGTTGATACAAGCGAGCGTGTTTATGGTTATTACGACGATATTTGCACACAATTTTCGTAGATTTCGTAGATGGGACAGCCAGCCTAAACGCTTTTGGGAAACAGTTGTCTTTAATGTCGGCTGTTACTAATTTCTGCCTGTTTTTGTTTTAATTCAGCAAAGATCTCAGCTTTAGATCTTTAGATACTCGCACTTGGGATAAGTTCCGACATGAGTGTTAATTTGCTAATGAGTCTTTGTTTGTTGCCGAGGAACGAACAGGAATACCAAGTAGTGGAGCAAATGCTGGAGTTGGGTGTGGGAGGGCAGGAAGGGTTTCATGAATTGTATTTTTTGTTATTGTACCCCCCTCCCGTGTTTTTGTAGTTCAGAACTGTTGTAATTTTTGTTTGCTTTGTTTTTTGTTGTTGTTGTTGCTGCTGACGCTTTAGGGCAACATAAATTTTGCGACAAATTCCATGAACAATAAAGTTGGACACATAATGGAGAATCGGAAGAGACGGGAGAGCAGACGAGCGAGGGAGCGAGCGAGTGTGTAGCTAAAGTAAATATGCATTTTTTACACCATGGATGATTTCAAACAATGGCATCATTAGTTTGTGTTTTATGCACTCAGCTCAAATCGCTGCCCGGTGCTTCCTATAACAATTGCAATACCAGGCGTAGAAAGAACATTAGCTCCTCTGGCAACAACAACACGAAATATGTTAAACAACCTTAAACACCGAAAGTACTCAACCAAGTGCAAAGTTCCATTGTTGTAGTTCGTCGCATCATTGCCGCACTTTGCCGCCGCCTGGTTGTTGCCTGCCATGTATTCGCATTGGAGGCACTACAACTTCACTAAGGCCACTACCGTTTTGCCGGGTGCCGTTGCTGCCAGCCAGTTGCAAGCTGGCCGTCTTGGCGAAGATTTGTTGCACGTATGCGTGAGTTAAAAATCTGATATGCTCGCATAATTGCGCACATTTGCTTAAGTTGGGGCACAAAGCTGAACGGACGGACAGACAGACAGACGGACACCCGAACGGAAGAACGGATGAATACTTACTTGGCTTGTCGAATGGCGGCCAGACGCATAGCCATCCATATGCCGAGCCATAGAAAAAGAGGTTTCTGTTAATAAAAAAAAAAACTGAACATTTAAACATTAAAACGAGCCAGCGAGCGACTTGAAGGTGTTTACATTTTCCTCTAACTATATTTGCCGCTGCTGCGTGTAAGTTTTTTGGTTTGGTTTCTGTTTTGCCTTGTTGCCCCCATGTTTCATAGTTATTTTGCTAATGGACTCGGAATCCAACTAAAAGGGTCTTTAAGAGTGCCATGAATATACTCTGCCCGCCAACTGGGCTCTGGTTTGATGGTGATCTCCTTGGCCAAGGAAGCCATAAAAACAAGGTTGAGAATAAGCTCACATAAAAATGTTATTGCCTTTGCTCCGTCTGCAAACAACTATGATCTTTACGATAACAGAAATAAATGATACAAAGAGTTCGGGACACAATTTATTGAATATTTTCTTGCCGAACATTGCCAGTGATGAACATCTTTGGGCGGAGTGGAAACATATTTAATAATTGCATGTTAAATGTGCCGGATTAACATCCTCGAAAAGGGATAAGTATTACACAATTCCAGCTGAAGCATGGGATGGTAAGCAAACTTGTTGGAGAAAGCCCAGGGCTATAATGGGTTACTTGCAGAAAAGTTTCGACGCGTGGGGTCATCAACTTGGTCTTGGACATTGTGGGACTCTCTTATTTCCTATGTTTATTTCACAATTCTCTCTCAGAGAAAATAACAAAGTTTTACTCTCTGTATTGAAATGCTCTTCCCGGAATCTTCGCTCGAATGTGAGCGAGACTACTTCTACGGGTAAAAAAAGAAATCGGGTATTCTCAGATATCTATTCCACTCGACTAATAGTGAATAGGATTTGCTAATTTTCGAGTGAGCGTAAGTTACAGTCGAAATCGACAGATTCTACTAAAAATTCTGCAGCAGACAAAAATTTTTTTTAACAAATTTACTCTTAGGTTATTATTTTTCGAGCATTTCGATTCCGATTCTGATATTACAAATCACAAATAAATCGCGAGAGCTCCTATATAAAACCAAAAGAGTGGAGAGTGAACTTTATGCAAAACTATTACTCTTCTAGAGAGTAAAAATGAACAATCCAGAGTTCTGGAATAAGATTTAAATGCCTGCTTGTATAAATTATGTCTCCCATTTTTTAAGTTCGCAAATGTTCATATGTAATTTATGAAACTGTCCTAGTTTTTGAAGAGCAATTTCCGACTTTATACAAATCCTCTCTCTCTCTCCCTCTCATTGTTATTTTTATTAAAAGCTATAACGCTAAAAACTGACTTCATGTCAAACCTTCATTGGGCTTATATTTTAACCCCTAATGAAGACCCTTTTTGCACTTTTGAAAGCCATGGATAATTGAGCTCTAATGGTCCTAATACTCCAAGTAAATAAATTAACCTTTTTTGTTACACTCAGTTATGCCATCAGAAATTCCAGGAGACGAATCAGAAGGACGTTATTGAACAAATGACTCGGGCAGCAAGCAAAACAATTCAATTAACATGAGTTCAATAGAAGCAAGGCAAAGACAGGCGAAGACCACCCAAAGCCCTAAACGAAGCAAAATAGCAGAAACAAACACACACACTCAAAGATAGATATGTGGCAAAACATTGAACAAAGCCAGAGGAGGATCTTCTTAACGCATCAGTTATAGATACAGTATCAGTGCAAGCTTTGACAGCGGTAAGCAGCCGTCTTAAATGGATTTTAGCCAACAATGCTGGCTGGCTGGCATCACCATCGTCGTCATCATCATCATCAGCAGCAGCAACATCTTCACCACGGTTGTCTGGCGAATCCAATAACCATGATGCAGATGTTGTGAATTCAATTCGCTGCATGTGTGAGCCCTTCCCCTCCCTTCTCCGATAATAACATTGAGGCGAGTGGATTTTGCAGGTCTGTCAGTATGGCAGAGTGGCATAACAAATTCAGTCTCAGCTCTATTTTTCGTGGTGTGAAGACGTACTCGCATAGCTGTCGCTCCACTACTGCCACCACCAACAGCTCCTACAATTTGATAGGCAATCTGTCAAATAAAAACTGTGCGAGGGGAACTTGTATTTGCAATGCGTGAAATCTAAACTTAGAAGGTCGTGATCTCTGTAAAAAAACCATAAACATCATCAGCGAGCACCAGCTCCTTTATGTGATGGCTACAATGTTTTCCCTACAGCAGTGGAAGCAGCTCCTACGCTCCTCCATATCCCTCAAGAGCAAATCCAAATGGCTGTTGTTGTCTGCCATCCTCCACCGTGAAGAGCTCCCATTGAAGGGAAAGTCAAAGGCGTTGTTGTTTACCTTTTGAAGATTTATCGACGAATTCTAGCCATCCATCCATCCAGCCAGCCACCAAACCCACACTACCCAGGGATTCTTTTGTGTTCAATCTTTGTGGTATCTTTCAAATGTATTTAGACATCCTTATTTCATTTTGACGCATTTAAATACAAATTTTTACATTTAAATTGAGTTTGTTGCCGCCGCTGCTGTCTGCATGCCCCGGCTTGGCTTGGATGCCATGAAAAATGCTTTTACAAATTAAAAATTCATTTAATTGTGTGTCATTTGTTAGCCGGGCGGTTCGAGTCAATAGCGCGAAAAAAAACTTCTGGCTGTGAACAATGAATGGAGGCAACACAAACGGCGGATGACGATAATCACACACCCTTTAGGGAAATATGAAACCAGGCTCAGCATCATCAGCGGCGTTGACGTTGTGGGCATAGAAGCGCAATGCCAAAGCCTATAACATCGACATTTGCATACAAGATCGAGTGAGCGAGCGTTCATTCATTTTACTCCCATTCAAGCATTAGGTTGGCTCCAAAGACCCGTTCAGTGATTTGGCCATGCGTTCGGCTTCGCTCTGTGGTTCCACAACAAAGATATTGAAACAAATTGCTGATTTGCCATTGCTTTGGCAAAGAGCTAGTTGCCAGCTAGGATATGACTAAGAGAATCGTTTGCAACATGCCACACACATGCGAGCCATGTTTTGATGCCACATATTTAAGCCATACATATATGCCTCATGCCAATTGTGGGTCTTATTCTTCTTCTTCTTCGAGTTGTTGCTGGGACTATGAAAATGTTAAACTTTATTCGCCATAAATTGTTGGCGAGATATAAATCTCTAAGATCGAATGTAATGTGTATGTATTTTATCTTGTTTCCGTGCCCGCGCCCCTTCCCCACATATGAGCGAAACTGATCTGGCAATGCATGGCTTAATATTAATGCGACAATCTGCATGATTTTCATTCCTTTTGTAAGCCGGGAGATTCTAAATGAAGTCATTAGGAGATTTTACAAATCTATTAATCTTCGAACAACTCCAACATGTGTACGAAATCTCATCTTACAAAATGTTGAGATGTGGAGAGGATATCTGTTTCGATAGAAAAGGGAAATTCAAGAGACCAATGGACATTTTTAGAAGTGAAGGATTTTTTTAGTCATTTGGCATGGAGTTGTGTTATAATAAAAATAGGGACTTTTAATCACCCTTGGACCGTTGGGCGCCAGTTAATCAGAAATTTGTGAATACTGTCATTTCTTTGAAATCATTTATGACTCTTTTCACCATATCTCTCTCCACATCTAAACAGTACTCAATTGGAGCTGCCAAGAAGAGGCATTGGGATCACGACATTTGACCTTGATCTCAACTAAATGCAATTAATTTGGTAGTAATGCCATGCAAACAATCGGAATGCCAATCAATGCTACTGTTTTGTCGGTGGGTGTTTTTATTTTTATCAAATTCACAAAAAGTTATTAAAAGTCGATTAACAACAAATGATTTCTTTTGAAACAACCTGCAGCCATATTTGACTTGAACGTCTCTCCATTGAATCAAATAAATGAAAAGAAGTTGTTCCGAGGTTATGGTGGATGGTGTGATATGTAAAGCATAACATGCAACATTGATTAGCATAGAAATATAATTTAATAGCACTTCCCTGGCCGAAGGCAATCGATAGATACATGGCCACAAATCGGTGATTAAAGGTAGAAAAGATAGACAAGAGAAAACATAAAATCATTCATATTTGATGGCGAATCTAGAAGCATAGGTTATCAATGAACTGGAAATGAGAGACAGGCATCAGGTTTGGATATTAAATACTATGTATAACAATTCCAAAAAATGAGTAGATAGTCTTCGACAAAAAAAAAAAAAAAAAAAAATATTAAGAATTTAGCCCAATATTGTTTTGCATTGAAATCTGTGATTTTATTGTAAAAAGCCTCCCAACATGATATAATGTAAAATCCTCTTTATTGCAACATCCGACCAATCTGAAAAGACTTTATCATCAAGAACATCGGATATTCAAACATTTACCATCACAAGAAGTGGCTGCTCACGCGTCTATAGACTCGATGCCATTTGGTCTCTGCTCTTCAAGTTGAGCTGACCAATATTGTTACATATTGAGCTCGAGAGCAAAGTGTAATGGGAAACCCATTTAAAAAACAAAAGCAAGTAGCTAAACACTATCTCCATAAAGGCATCAGATACTTCTTTTGAAGATAATGATGTTCATGATGATGATGATGACGATGAAGATAATGAAAACAGTGTTAAAAGTTTTTTGATTTGATTTTTAAGACAAAACTAGGTTAGGTTACTTAGCTCAGACTGGAAATTGAAATGTAGTCGACATCGCCCTCTTGTAAATTGAAAATGTTACAAATTCGTAACAAATTATCGGTCCTCTGCTTAATGACGAAAAATATTTAAAATATCTTTTTTACGTGCCCAATAATATTCCATTAGATACTTAGTAATGCACTATTTGGTAAATATTTGTATTTAATTTATTTTAATATGGAACTTAATGCAGGTCAGTGTGGTACTAAGCTCTTTGCTTTACGTAGCACACATTATACTATACCTTTTTAATAATCAACATTTAAAAAGGGCGTACGTAATATGTGTAATCTGAACCTCTTTAGACAATTTTATACTTCAAGAATAGTCATCTACCAAATCTTCTTAAATACCGAATTAGAAACAATTTTGTGTGGTAAATGTGACTAGGATTATCAAAATACCGAATATCGCTGGGTATCGTTTTATGTGCGCTGTAGGAAAACGTGGACCTTAATATTCAATGTTCTTCTACCGGAACTAGAACCAATTACGAACTACAAATACTAATTTTTGGGCAAATCCGTGGAAAAAATGTGGCAAAAATAATCAAAATACCGAATATCGGGAGTACGTACATTGTTTCGCCACACCAGCTAGAACCCATTATAACCAACAAATACCAATTTTTAGACAAATCCATAAAAAATGTGGCAAAAATCATTAAAACACAGAATATCGGGTGGTACCGTTATATAAGGTTATATATTCTGCCACCGGAGCTAGAACCCATTACGAACTACAATTACCCATTTTTAATGAAATTCCTTGAAAAATATGGTAAAAATCATCAAAAACCGAAAATCGGGATGTACCGTTAAATGGGGGTTACATAAAAACGTGTACTGATATATCTCATTTTTAATACCAACCATTATTATATCCTAGACTCAATACAAATTGTTCTGCCAAATTTTGAAGCTCTACGTCAATCGACTTTATGGGGTCTGGAAAGAATATTTAGGGATGTTACTATTCAATATAAGTTTAATTAGGTACACCAAAGCGGAAAATCTCCTAATCTTCACGCTCTCTTTGTTTAACCCTTTCAGTGTTTTTGTCAAATATATTTGACATTTAAAAGTACTCTCTTTCTTTGCCATTTTTTGTTTTTCTTACGAACCGTTATTTTTGATATTTTTTAATAACAGACACGTTCGCTATTTAAAAATATTGCAGTTCTATTCTATTAGTTTCGTTTTCGAATTTCTGAGCACATTTTAGTAAATTAGTACGGAATTTCAGATTTTTATCTCGACAAAAATTTTCATTGACACTGAAAGGGTTAAATCTATGTTCGTAGCCCTTTTCATTTTTTCCTTCAATTTTGACCCACCCTTCACACTGTGGCCATTGATGATAATACGCCAAAGCCGGTTACAAGAAGAACTACATGTTGTAACACAAGCTGGGTTAAAGCTCGTCCTCTTTTTTTAAATGTTCTCTTCATTTCTACTCAAAGTATTAAACGATGCTGCTGTGGCTCCCTTTTAGCGTTGCTAAGCTCAATCCTCAATGAAGACAATGACGACCACGAGGATGGAGAAGAGATGATGATGATGATGAGGATTTTGACGACCACGGCAATAACGAGGAAGTTGCGCAATGCATTCCCTGCATTTAACAAGAGCAATGAAATAGAATCGCAACGAAATGCCTTTAGCCTCAGCGCGATAACAATGTGTGCACCACAGAGAAGAGAAGGCAGAAGGTGGTGGTGGCATGTGCTGCGTCTGCCACAGGCATCAAGATGACAAGGCGAGACGATGAAGAAGAAGAAGGAAAAACTGGAGCAAACAACAAAACTATATGTAAAAGCATTCGGGTGGCAACATCCAGGAGAGAGAAGAGGACCCTGCCACCACTACTTTTTTCTCAAAACGCTTATGCAGCCAAGCAACAAAATCAGTGTCGTTAACATTTTGTTACACATTTTGCCAGCACCACCGCTAAGTGGAAATCTAATGCCAGGGACAAAACTTTGCGTGCCACTTGTGATGTAATTCTGCAGCTATGTCACTCCGGGGCGTCAGCCCGCGATACCACGTTTCAAGGAAAGCCAGTGGCACACATTGTTGATGCTGCTGTTTTTGTTGTTGTCGTAAATCAGGAAAAAGGAACTCTTTGTGTTCGCCAGCTTACTACAATGCCATCTACTTTAATATTGATGCTGCTGGGCTGGTGCCTAATGTTGCACTTGTTACGCGCCTTGCCATAACACGATTGTGTGTCAATTGCAGGTGGATTCGCTTAAGTGGTCTGTCAATTTGAGACCTCCCTCCCGAAAAATAACCGGCAACGTCAGCCAATGCCGCCTGAAATAGGAATAAAAAAACACACACACACACTCACACAAACTGCAATTGAAGTGCAACAGAAATCTATGCTGCTTAGAAGATTTCCACATTCTGGCCAATTGACTGCCAACCAGCCAGGTAATATCACAGCTCGTCTCGTTGGACTGGAATTGTACCGCAATAACTGCAGGAAATATTTCCACAATCAAAAGCAATTTTGTGGTGTCAGTGTCCGGTTGGGGGCTAGCTGGGCCGGCTGGTGGACGACGAGTATCAGTTCATTGGTGGCTACTCCTTTCAAATAATAACGATTTGTTAAGAGCATGTTTATGGCTCCTTGTCGCAACGAGTAAGGCGTTAGTGTTCGGCCGCTAAGGTGGCGGCAGCAAATTTTTGCTTTGTATTATTTTTTGTTGTTTTTCAATTTACAATTAAAGAAGATTTATCTTTTAATTTACGAGCGTGAGATATTTGCCGTTGTTTTGTTTTGTTTCGTTTTTCCATTCCTCCTTTCACAGGGGGATTTTCTCACTACGCCGGAGCAGTAAAGGTAATTGCAAGTTAGTCGAATCGATTCATTGGTCTGGAAATTATTTTAAATTGTTTTCGTGTTTTAACAATTGTCGTTAGGACAACGACCACCACCACCGCCGCCGAATGCCAGAGAGGACCACTTGGCATCTTGTTTTAAGCTGACCCATTCATAATTTTAAATTTGAATGGAATTCTTGGTGCATTGCATGCCGATAATTATGGGGAAATTCTTTTTCGGAGATACTTTTGGACGCCCCTCGTTTCACTATCAACTTTTCTATTTCCAAATATTTTTTTGGTTTTTTATTTTGTTTTAAAATTTGTTTTGGTGGCATGTCCTCCATTTGCCGCCAACGAATTTTAATTGATTTCTTAATTCTCAAAGTGCGTGCATTTAATTGCTTATTTTAGTTCATGTCGGGACATCGATAAACATCTTCCTCCATCGTCGTCTTCGCATTCACCAATTTGTTGTTTGGCGTGGCCATGTTCTTATATTTTTGGCTTGTTTGTCAGATTATCCGTCAAAAATTATAATTACTATTTTAGTTCGAAAGTTAATTGATTTAATTGCAGAGACGCTTAGTGTGAGGTATTTTAATGCCTCGACGGTAAGCATGTCACTGGTAAGCGTGTCTATTTGCTAAGCATGGATAATTTTGTTGTAAATTTATTTTGAAAAATTCACTTCTCTGAGGATTTTGGAATAGTAAATATTCAACGAAAGATGGGAAATGTTTTATTCCCATAAAATTAAAAAAGAATCCATATTTTGTGTAGATAATCAAAAAGGTTCCAATCATTATAGTTTCCCCTATATATGCCAGGGATCTCGATATATATACAACGCCTAGGAAAATTAAAAAAAAAAAAAAACTGAGCGTTAGAGATCTAAAATGAACGTCTGTTTTTTCAGTGTGCAACTTAAGAAAAGTACCTTTTTGAAGAATGTTAATGAAAAATTAAATTCGGAAGCAGTCACATCGACCAAAGAGATGGTAAAATGTCGATGGTTGCTGCATTCGGTATTTTTGTAGTGCGCTTTCAAAATAAGGCATTATCGATGATATCGGTTATTCCGTGGTAACTTTTATGAGAGTGAAATTTTTTAAATACTTTGAATGCATCGGCTAGATATTTAAATTGTCTCTGCAAAATATAAGACTGATGGAAACAATGCAAGCAAGAAATTAAAAAAAAAAACTAAGTGAGCTCCATCAGATAAGGAGCAAACCCTGATGGAGTACCATTTAAGATATACTTCTTATTGAGCAGAGCACAGAAAGTTGCTCACGAGAGAGAGAACACGAAGAGTGGGTGTTTTATATGAAATTTGCTCTTCAGGCATTTGTTTTGTCACTCATGTTTAAAAATTGAGGTAGGAGTCGAATCGCTCGAAATAGAGTAAGAGTTTGTTCTGAGAGTAAAATTGAGTGGAAATAATTATTTATTTTTTGCGGAGAAAAGTACTCGGCAAGAGTAGAATTTGCCTGAATTTAGGCGAATTTCGCTCCCACTCTAAAACGAGTGAAGCAAGCATATGCTAGTTTTTATTGTTTTGGACACAAATTCCCCCTATCCTTTGCTGTTTTTTCTCTTCCTGGCTTTTGTACACAATCTACACTCCCTCCCCCTGCACTGTCAAAATAATGGGTTGCCGGTAACCGGCGTCAGAGGGGAAGAGGTGAATAGCCCTCGCACCCCGCCTATTAAAGCTACTGACTACGGTGATGCTCTTTTTTTCAGTGAAACATGGAGTTGTGATAGATCGGATAGTGCTTCAGCTCGATGTGGAGTTGCATTTATCAACCGGGTTCTTTGACCCCACAGAGCAGCAGAGGGTTAAGATTGTTCACTATGCCCTTACCAAGAGGGAAATAAAGCTCGCATAGCTGATCTTAGAATTGGTACCTGGGGAATAGACTTGGAACTCCTGGTAAACGTAGAAGCCCTCCACTCTCTAAGAACAGTCTGGGTAATTCTAAAGGGACGCTGGCCGACGCATGGAATTTTTTCAAAATTTTCTGGTATCTTGTCAAAAATACAGTAAAAACATCCTTATCAAAATTGCCGTGTTTTTATTAATTTACGATACGAATCCCTGATTCGCTTTCATGGTAGTCAGCTAGTGCTATGAGGTTCAGATAGTTGAGGCCGGTTTAACGGCGTCAGCTCGATAACGATTGGGTTATAGTCATGTCAATTGGTGAACATCGGAAGATGAACGTAGGCAGGTGAAGATTGGCAGAATGATGCTACTGCAATAGTAAGAAGTAGAAAAAATGGCTAAAGTACTAAAGGTAACGACCAAATGGACAAAGACCGACCCAAACAACAGAAGCCGAAGATTCTAACCTTAGCGAACATTCGCAGGGCCGAGGGCAGTTGTTAAGTTCGTTGTACGTTGATCCCACTGCAGTCAAGTTCGTCGTCTTCTACCCAATCATTCAACAACTTCAGTAAAACAAGTTTTATGTCTTATTCACCTGGTGGTTTAGTGTGATTGAGAATTATTTCCTTATACATCGGTTTCCTCATTTTTGTTTTGAAATGGTTCCAAATAAAATAATAACAGGAAAACTGCGTATGCTATAAAAAATTGATACAATAAAAAAATCTTTCAAGATGTTATTTTGGGGTCTCCTATTACTCCTAGAAATTACCTAGATAGCAGGGCATGACGTCACCAATAAATTGAAATATGGTTTTAAATATCTGAATGGGTGATTATTAACCAATCTTTGGCTGTGGATTATGGAGAAGCCCTTAAAGCTTAAATCTTGTAGACAAAGATCTTTGCATATTTTCTCATCTGCATTCTGACATCAATCTCCTGTCCCTTGCTATGATAAAAAGTTTGCTTGTCAGTTCGAATGGACGGCCATCAAACCAATTGAGATTGGTTGCATTTCATTTAATTTTGAGAATTTTGTGCGTGTTGAGCACAATTACAGACATTTCGTTTTTATTGTCGGAGTGGATTCCTTGGAATTGTCGAAAATTGTTTTCCCAATTGATTATGTTGCTGCTTCTGATGTTGCTGTTGCTGCTGCCTTTGCTGTCATTGATGTTGCTGTTATTGTTTGTTATACATTGAGGAGCCGAGAAAAAAGTCTTACCATTTGCTCGGGACGAGTTAAGCAATTAGGCCTGGTCTTAAGATAAATGTTTGGCATTACTGCAACAATTGTTGTTTTTTTTTTTGGGGGGCAAATATAAGCTTTCATATGTGTCCATGTCTTGTTCGTTGTTGTTGTTTGTTTGCTTCTTTTTTTTTGTGGTGGGTCTCGGATCCCTCGATCCAGAGGAGGATATGTTGACTTTATGTCTTGTTGTGACATGCAAATTGCAATGTGTTTGTCTGTGGTTTTTTGGTGATTGATGATACAAGTCTGCATTGTTGTTGTTGTTGCTGCTGCTGTTGTTGTTACTGATGATGATGATAATGCCTTCCATTGTAGCCGGCCACATTTCAATGTTGTGAATGTGAATTCAGGACTTGTACCTGAAAAATGAACCTTAAACTTGACATGTTTTTAGCAACAATTTTCAATTACTGTCCGAATACAAAGAATTTTTCTTTTTTTTCTTTTGGGCTTGGCATGGGATGTTGCTCGGATGCACCGAAAAAAAAAACAAAAAAAAAAACGCATCTGCTTAACAATGGTCAACCAATTTATTTGATGGCATTTCAACCTTAATTTCAATTTAATTTTTGTTAACTCAATTGACAGCAATGAATTGAAACTGGCCTCTTGATGATGGCTGGATGGCTTGTCATGATGACCAGCCAGCCATCCAACCAGCCAGCTCGCTGGGTGATGGCTGCTGAAAACATGTTTATTTCACAGCAATCATGGTTGCCATTTCAGCCGTTACACAGCCACCGTATCACATAATAACGCCGCACAAAGTAACGACAACGACACAACAAATATTTTGTAATAAATTCCATGAAATGTATGAAATTTTATATAAACATATAGCCAAGATCGGATTTATTGTTGTTGTTCTTTTTGTTGGCTGCATCGCTTCCTGCAAGCATGTTGCAAGCAATTGCTGTAATGCCATGGCCTGGCTGGTTTCCATTTTGGCCCGTTCACTGGGTTGAGTAATCTAAAATCTCAACTAAAAATAGTTGAGAACAAAACACTCGCTTGGTGTTGAACATGAACACCAACACCACCAGCGTCAACCTCAGCCGAGTGGCTTTATGTTTTTCCAAAAAGGAAAACCTCAAATCAAAAACGTCCATGAGCAGCAATGAACACCAGCCGCAACAAAACAACGAGAAGAAGAAGATGATGGGGAGGAAAAAAAGAAACAACAAAAAAATCAAACAAACAGCAACAACAAGGAAAAATGTTGAGCTCACGACCTCACGTTGCTGATGTACTACTATTCGAAGGCGTCTTACCGCACATCACCGCTTGATAGGATTCTCTAGATCAAGGTACAGTGAGAAAAAAAGGGAAGTTGTTCCATGAGTAGTTGGGAGCACAGTATTCAAGGAGCCTTACAGTTTATTAATATTGCAGGCATTTTTGGTATGCCAGATCGAAATATAAATTTTAAACAACTAAAAAACATTAATTTCGGTCCGGCCTAAATTTTAATACCCTCCACCATTGGGTAAAGAGAACATTTTATATGAAAGTATCTCAATTCATACGTGGTCCACTCTAAGCAGCAAATACCAGTAAGATCGTTTGGATAATGCTGTTGAAGTTTTCAAAAAAAAAATGGGTTCGGCCGTTATATGTGGACCAAAACGGACAATCTTTCACTTCAAATCCGTGGAAAAAAGTGACAAAAATTATCAAAATACCAAATATCCGGAGGTAGCATTATGTGGAGGCTATACAAAAACGTGGACCTATACATACAATGTTACGCCACCGGAGCTAACACCCATTATGACCTACAAATACCAATTTTTGGACAAATCCGTGAAAAATGTGGCGCAAATCATCAAAATGCTGAGTTTTGGGAGGAACCGTTTTAGGGGGGGCTATAGCTCTTCTTCTGATTCATAGTTTGACTCTCCATGAATTCTGCCGTTCCATGGATTCCGGCTCTCCATGCTTGTCAATGCTTTGGAAAACTCTCTGTATTTTCTTATTTTTGTCACAGTAGTTTTTTTTGTGACAGTAGTTTGAATTTTTCTCGTTGATATTGGTAGTGAGCCTATGCATTTGTATGGTCCAATATGAAGTGTTGTTAAGGTTTCATATTATCCTTATGATAGAGTATATACAACAGGGTACTTAGACCATTGGATTTGGTGACGAAGTTCGTCGGCTATTGCCTAGCATACTACCCGGGCACGATAAGCATAACAAAGAGAACAGATTTTTCGATTTTTTGCGACGCTTTGAGATAATTAATAATTCTCCCTTACTTTTTGATGATTTTTTCTCTTTTCATACAGCTTTATTTTTTTGGGGCTCCTTTTGGTCAACCCGGGCATAAAATTCCAACTCCACTCTTAGCGAAGATGTATTTTCAAGTCTTTAAATACAAATCCATCTGTAAAAAGATTTTCTCGCACTGCAATGTTTGGAATCCCATGATCAGCGTTGCTGATCTTTTCTCCCAGTGCATCATTGCCAACAGCAATGGCCTATGAATTGTGGCTATTTTGCAATTTTTGAAAGATGGTGATTATTGTTGATGCCAAAGTTTGCTGTTGTTGCAGTTGTTGGATTGTTTTGGTTGGTTGGTAGGTTGCATCAGCACTTCGTTGCTTTGACTCTATAAAAGAAAACATGATGAAAATGATGTATATTCTAAGATGATATGATGAGGCAAGTATTTGTTTTTTTTTTGTTAAGTTTGGATTCGTTGCTGCCAAGCACTGGCCGGCAACCACAAATCGAAGCCCTTCTTTGTGGTGGCAATTATGTTTCGAAGGGGTGCCTTAAAACTGACTGATTTCCTTCTTCCCATAGTCAAAGTGTTGCTGTGGCTGCTTAGCAGGCTGACTGGATGGCTGGCTAGCTGGCCTAAAACAATCGAATGAGAAATTCCTAGATGAGATCAGCATTTAAAACCCCAACCACAAAACAAAATGAGAAATGTCCATGGAAGGCCCAGTCGGAGGGGTGGCCAAGAACGAAACATAAAACTAGAAAATTCAAACCAAGATTTTCCCGATTCTTGTTTTTCATTTTTTGTTTGTGTGTGTGTGTGTGTGTGAGTAAGTTTGAAAACTAATTTAGATTGGTTTCCACCACAAGACAATGCCTGGTCATTCTTTGTCGATGCTCAAACACATCGAGCACATAAATTATTTTGATATCTCTCCCCCTGAGATCGCTGGCAGTGCTGCGCGCAAATAGGCAAACGGACAACTTTGAACTCCATCCATTTCACACTCCAAACCAAACCGCACCGCTAGGCCTGGATAGACAGCGAAACATTAATTTTCATAACTTTATTCGGGAAAATAACATGACTGTGCAAAATCTAATTCTCGAAATAATTAACTTGAATTCTATGGCAATAACAACAAACAAATTCCCATTGTACTTGGAGCGTGTGTAACAATTGAATGAGAAATGTTTTTTTTTTTTCAAACGGCGAAGAGTTGGAAAAAGGTGAAGTTGTTGGGTAGAGGAAAAATGAGTTATGCTCGAAAAAATATGATGTTTCAAGAAAGGAGAAATGAGAATAGATTCTCAAAAAAATGATATTTGACGTTTTCAAAAAAGGAGAATCGATTCAGATTTCAAAATATCACGGCCGTGCCACATATTCAAAAATTTGTAAACAATGTGAAATACGTCAAAATCAAGGAGTTATGATGCTTTCAGTGCGATATTTGTCTAGAACCAATGGCGATTGTTATGATTTCAAAATCTATCACTCCAAACACCAGCACACCCTTTCCGGAGTTCATTACTAAGCAAATTACCGCTTCAAATAAAGAAATTACAGAAATGTGAAATAAATGCATCATCATAGTCGGCACATCAATATGCAAAATGTAGAAGCGATTATTCATAAGCTATCTCTTTGCTGATTGCGTTTGAACGTAACGAACGGAACAACGCATGCGTAGCTCCGTCTCCAGCAGCTAGACGCGTAATCGTTTGCACACGATCTTCTAATAAAGATTAGAGGCTTTTAATTTCCATTGGCATTCCGACCATATGTCTGGAACAAAAACGGAGAGAAAAAAACAACGAACTTTATCCCCGGCTGCCATCATTTGGCAGCAACAAAGAACGTTTTTCTTCCTCTCGAAAGTTGGCGCATAACTGATTCTCTCATTACTAAGTAAGACATAATGTCATTATTAACTGGTTGCTTTTATTTTTTAACATGTGTTAGCCGAACGGTTTCACGATGCGATTTTAATATTTAAGAATTCCTGACGTAGTAGACTTTTGATGTATTCTGCGACCAAGAGTGGAATTTTATGAAAAATAATTATTCTGTAGAATATTTTGAATTATCACTTTACCGTGTAAAGGAAGTTTTAAGAAATTTTTTGAAAAAACAAAACTAAAAGACCCGCTTGAGGCTTGAAATTTTCGACCAAAGTAATTCTCTTATTGTAATGTAGATAAATTCACTATATACCTACAATATCCGGTTTCGAAGGAATCTTAATCCGATTTTTTTTTAAACGTAGTAGAGAAGGGTATTTAACCCCTCTATTTTGCTGACTTTGCGATGTAAACTTCCAAAACGCCGATAGACGTATCTATTATTTTTGGTCCTACTTTCATAATCTATTGGATTTTTTCTGTAATTATTTTTTCTGTTGCGCAGTGTAATTCAAAAATCCACTCTTATATCCTCCACATTAATTTTTGTCTTGTTTCTTCCGTAACCTCTCTTTACGGAAGCATTTGAGCTCGGTAATTTAAGCCTCTCTATTACACATTATGCTTACCGCTGATAAACCAAATTCTACAAAATGTGCTGTGTTGGCGTTTGCAGGGTGGTGTTATGCTTAATGTTTCTGCCCAAAAGTTGTTATTTTGTTATTGTTGTTTGTTTTTTATACCGCTCGTCAAACATATTTTGCATGTTCACTGTGGCCCCGTGTATCACACGCTGTGTTTGTTTAGACACTGGAACTGCCTATTCGTGGGCAAATGTTCCGGAGCATTGAAGTGAGTGAATGATCTTGAACTTTGATAAGAGAAAATGACAACATTTCCAATAGTCACTCCACTTTTGGACGGTTATCTTTCCATCCGTTGTTGTACACAGGCAATCTGTCAAACAACGAACTGGGGTCATTTAACTTGCAAGTGGCAGAGGGTGAAAATGGGTTGCAACAACGTGTTTTGGGAGGAAGGATTTTGGGTTAGAGTAACTGAGGAAGTCCAAAATGTTAAGTTTTTTGGAACGTGAGGTTTTTTTTTTAATGTTTTGAAGTTGTTGGATTAGGTCCCTTGGAATTCGTGGTGTATAGTGTCTTTGATATTGCTGAGAAAAAATCAATGAGTATATTGGTCGAATATTTTAACTGTCAAAAAACCCCTCAGTAAAGAGTAAGTCAAAATGTTTGCAAGCGTACAAAAGCATTTTGGTGAGAATTTTCCAGAAAAAAGAAAAGAAAACAGCAATATCAGCAGTGACCGAAAAATGGCTCGTGAGCTGAACATGTGCACCTTCGGTTGGCCACCAGAACTCAAGCACCGGCCATGGTAATGGTGTGGGCCGCCATAACAGCCGATGGCCGCTCGTATTAATCGACCGCGGCATCAGAATAAATGCCGAATATTATCGCGAAAATATTCTGGAGGGTGTATTAAAGCCTTGGACATGCAAACATGTTGGCCTCAGACCTTGGACATTCAAACAGGACTCAGCACCAATACACTCAGCACCCAAGAATGGTTACAAAATGAGGTTCCTTGCTTCATTTCCAGCGCACAATGGCCACCAAAATCTCCGGATACCAATCCGTTGGACCATTGTGTCTGGAGTATTTTGGAAAGCATGGTTGGCACTAAAAAATACCAAAGTGTCGATCACCTCAAGCAAGCGCTTCAGCGGGAATGGGCCAAAATACCGCAGAGCAACATTCGGGCTTTTGACGGTTTCATTGGCCTTTTTAAGGCCATAATTCGTGCCAAAGGTGACAAATTCGATCAATAAAATTAAAAAAAAAAATGTAAAAATTATGGCGTTTTACTGTTTTGAAGTTTTTATATCACCCTTTATATTTCTTTTCTGTTAATTTGACATATTTCCCTAAATAACTTAATTTTTGAGGTATGTTTCAAAGGAAGACATATTCGAAATCAAATTTTATTTTGATTCTCTAAACACAAGAAATTGTAATATTGCATATATGCCCTACAAAAATATCATTACATTTGAATTGTATGAAATACTTTTTTATTTACCTATGTTTCTTCTGAAAGGTAAGTTAGTTGGGAATATGCCAAATATATCGCCCATGTAATCTCCCTTTGAAATTACAAGACATTTTTATAAGCTATGAACAATTAATCAAACTTACAGCAAAGCGACAGCGATGTATTCTTAGCGGGCAATTTTGTATTTCAATTGAGGACTCTTCCCTTAAAGTGGTGTTAAGAAAATTGCTGATGATTCCCTTTTGACAGAATATCCTGATCTAACAATTGACTTGTCATCTATAATTTATGTAGTGCATACAAAACATATCTACATTTACAAAAAAAGAGGATTTCTTTTCATCACGTCTCTTCTTCTTCATCTTGCTCTAATGAATACCTCAAGTTCGTTGCTTCGTTCGTTGGCGTTCTCCTTCAAACTCCACCCATATTCAAGACATGTTCGACCAAGTCCGTTTACATTTCAAGCGAATGTTGTACACCTGTTTGGCATGCAAACACAGTGGTCGATGTCAAAAAATGATCGCAGTTAAAACTTGTATCCTGACACTCATCATCGATGTATACGAGGAGCGTAGAAGAACAGCAACCTTACAAGTATGACGACAACATCGACGACGACGAGGACGAGGACGACAAGTACGTGCATCTATTCACTCCGATTGTTCGGTTCATTCAAGCCACAATTCCTTGTAGCGTTTCGTTTTCCATTCTGCAAATAGCCAACCATTTACACAGAAGTACTTGCCGGGAATATCGTTGCAAATTCAGTGGAGTACAAAAACAGGATTACCAAGGCGAAGTGTCCGAAGTACAACGAAATGTTGGGACTAGCATCCTCTGCTCCACTTAAATGTTGTTGCCTATCCTGAATTCCCTTCTTTTTACCCCCTAAAGTTTGCCAAGTGCCAACGTAATGTCGTCCCCGACATGCAGAGTGACAGCCCGAGGTATCAACAATAATAACGACAGCAACAACAATGGCAACACCAGCAGTCATTCCAACAATGTCCACCATGGCTACAGTTAAATTAAAAACGTAAAAGAGCACATTGTCGTATTCAAATTATAACAAAAAGAAAAAAAAACTTCAAATACAGTGAGAGAAATTGAAGAGGGAAAATTCGAAATACTCTACCAAATTCCTTTGTTTTTTAGTAGTTGGAATTTGAAAATTCTGATTATGAAGTATAGTTAAAACACAATGGTACTATTTGATTTCTAATTTTGATTTCTTCATACCCTCCTCCCTCTTTATATTTCTTTATACCCTCTACAATTTAGATGGAACTGGAAAAACTTAAAAATGTTTTTTCGAAATAGACCTTATATGACATTTTTTAATAATAGGCTGTAGTACCTGTTAGGACTTTCAAATTCGAGATGTGAAACAATTCCGGTGAATTGCGTCGCTAAAATCATCCAAATAACGAATATTGGAAGATACCCACCATTTTACACATTTTAGCCTTCCAACTCAATTTGTGTGAAAAATAGCGTGACTACAACGAAATAATATAACCTCCATAGTGCGGTGGAGGGTGTAAAAATAGAAGGACAGGTTTTTCAACATATTATTAGCTCTTGGTGGCAATTCGGTAAGTACTAACTTGCTGGGACATGCCCATGGAGCCCATATGCCCGTGAAGTTGGGATATTGTTTTGTAAATACAAACTGCTGTTACAATGTACTTATTTAATCCATTATTTGGTAATGAGATTTTTGGCTGTTTTAAGGTATTTAAAAGGTAGTTAGCCACATTTTCCAAAATCGAGCGGGGCTGTCATTTTGAGATATAAAAAATTTCTTAATATTGCATGGCTTTGATTAAATATTCGAAAATTATTACTCTCCCAGCCTTTCATATCCTCTCCATGGCTTTATTGAATCCCTCAAATATTCATATATAAATGTAATCTGTTGGTTTTTCCTACAAATAATCCACGTGTACCAGTTACCTTTTAGCTTCATCTGGACATAATATTTTTTAACCTAAAATGAGGTGGCATGCAAAGCAAGGATCCTACGACACGGAGTAGAGAGACTTTGTAAGCGAAACAGTGAAGGGGCACAGGTGCTGCACTGGGCGGTTTTGCACAAATCCACTTAACATAGCATCATCTTCATCAGCATCAGCGTCACCGTCACCAACATTGCCGTCACCATCATAGCAAATAATGCAACTACTACAAGGTCTGAACAAACAGCAAGCAGTCTCCAGTGAACTTGCACGAAATACCAACAAAACAAACAAATTCCAAGTTTTAATTTTTGTAACAAAAACAAGTACAAGCGTGCACACAATAAAACGCTTACAACAAATGAAAATCCATTAAAAATCTTGGCCACCACCGGTGAAGTGGAGTGACTGGTGTGACGGACTGTGGCAAAATAAATAGCAAGGCAGGGAATGGCTGACAGACAGACGAACTGACTGACTCAGTGGCCGACTGACGAACGATGCACAGCCATGTCACCGATTGAATGACCGTTGTGTGCCACACAGAGACCCACTGAGACAACGATGACAACTGAGATGATAAAACGTAAACACGCCGCTAACTCAAACGCCAGGCTCCACACCACTGCCAGGCTTGGATGGAGATGGAGTATGACAGACAGACGCCGCCATCACCGCCGCCGCCGTTTGTCTTTAAGTAAATGAGAACTAAAAAGCTAAACAGTGTCCAGGAATTTCTACGCATTTTATGTAAAATGTCAAGTCCAAACGAAATGCTAGAATGTTGTCCGGCCAAGTCCCGGCCAAGTTTGACAAATCTACACAGAAACGTAACGAAATTGAATTAAATGCAAATAATGAATTGAAAACAAAAAAGGAAGGAATGCTCTCCAACATTTGTCCAAATGTCCAGAGGAAATGGTCAGTCAGTGGGTGAGAGGAAATTGTAAAATATTTTAATTATTTTATTCGTCCAGAGTTGATGGCACCTTTTTTAGTTTTTTTTTCTTTCTCATTTGTACTTTACTTAGCATTGCCTGCCTGTCTGCCTGGCATTGGAACACAGGTGCACTTGAATGGTTTTTACGGAATATTTAAATTTCGCCGTTTGCTGCGTCGTTGCGTTGCTATTTTACAGTTATGTCTTTGGCAAATGCCAAATGAAACGAACGAGGCAGGCAGTGCGTTTTGACTTTTAATTAAATTTTTTTTCTACACCAATTCGTACTATTCGATGATGGCTCTTCACCCCTTGCTTCCCTTTGCGGTCTTAAAGCTCTGCAGCCACTCATAATCCTGCACCCCATAACTAAAAGAAGGTCATAGTTGTTGGGTACTTAATATACGGCAAAATGGTGCTCCACAAAAACGAATTGGGGGGCTTTGGGAGCTGCATCATTGAATACAGATATCATGGCAAAGCCATAGAATGAACAATTATAATTGGCAACATCTGGTCGCTTGCTGGCTGGCGGACTGACTGAATGACGGAGGGACTGGCGGACGTAGTGGCCCATCAAAGCCAAGTTATTAAATTCTTACAAACAAAACTCTCTCCCTCACAGTTACAATTCAAAGAAGCAAACACAAAGCCCATCCCCCCGCCCTACATGACTTGCCTGACTTTGGAGGAATTTCTGTGCCATTGTTTGTCAAGTTGGTCGGCTATTTATTTTCGTTTCTTTTTTTTGATGCTGTTTTAAAGAAGCTTTTATGTGATTTTTGCAAATCATTTAATCTTATTTAAATTGTATTTTAAATACTTCTTAAATATCCAATAGTTTGAAACCGAACACTGCTGATTGGTTGTTGGCCCATCAAATGGCCATAAACGACAATTCACACTCTTTGCCAGCAATCCAATCGTCCCGACAGTTAGTCAGTCCAGTCCTGACTAGTTGAAGATGTGTTACGTTTTGTGTTGCAATAACATTTATGTGCAGAGGGGATTTTATTTCAATTTTTTACGATTTAATAGTGAAAAGGGTGTTGGCGAAAGGGGATGATAGGCAATATGTGATGCAGTAATCGAAAATGTTTGAAATTTAAGGTATTTGAGAAAATTAATTTATTAAGGGTTCAGAAAGCGAAATAAAGTGGACGACTGTATTCCCTATTTGAGCTTTTAGTGGTGTATCGGAATTTCGAAAGTATTCATCGTCAAGATACCTAATAGAAATGACAAGATCCCTCCCTGAGGGTTAAATTTTTCGACCAATATTATATTATATTCTTGGTGATGACACTATATACCTAAAATGCATGGTTTTAAAAGAAAATTATATGGACATGTCAAAAAATGTGGAAGAGGGAAGATCTTGACCACCCCAACCCCCTATTTTCACGTTACTTTGCTATGTGTCAACTATTTCTAGTTTTACTTTTCCGATGAACGGAAGATCTTAAATACAATTACACTGTGCAACCGCCAATCTGTTGGGTGTAGAAAATTCTAAGTGGAGGCCTGAGTATTCGCTTAGTAAATCAAATCGCAAGAGGGTTTTGGGTTCCCGTACACAAAGGGCCTCAAATATTATCCTCTACTCTACCTCAAATTATGATAGAGCTTCTACATTTGGTACAAGCCCATGGGTTACATGTAGAATCATTTGTACAATCATGTAGAATCATGTAGAATCATTTGTACCTATTTGTAGAGCTCTCATATAAGGGTATGCTTAGATTTCTGCTCTTTTCCGGATTTTGGCCACATTTTTCTTTGGTTTCTAACGGGGTAGGAAACCTATTCGTATAAACAACCTACACATGATTTCTGTAGAATTAAATCTCCTAGAACATAGAATATTCCTTTTTTCACTTATAATGCCATTTTGCAACACCCTTTCCATCCAGGATGCACTCTATAACTTTTGATGACTTAAAAGCAATGAAATTTCAAAATTGACACTCATCGTTCGTTTGTTCGTCCATTCGTTTGAACATCCATACATGTCAGTTGTCCTTCAGTACCACTGTCAGTCTGTGGCTGGCGACACCATTGTCCGGCACAACAACAAAGACATAAAAAGGAGAGGGGGCCCACTGCACTACAGTTCGATGCAAGAGGCAATGTAAGTCGGACAAAAATGAAATGATTGCCAACTTAATTGTATTTTAACTCAAATTTTATTGACATTGGCTTAGCTCAACAGACAGCCAGCTAGCCAGTCGGGCAGCCGGCCGGTCAGTCAGCATCCATTCGTGCGGTTTGCCCAACTGTCTTCATATGTTTCAAAAAAAAAAACGGTGCCCTCGAACAGTCGAAACCGTTCGAAAACGTGGAACACCACAGCACGGAATTGGTTTCATATTGGGGTTTCGTCTCCTCCGTCCAATACTGCCAAGCAGACAAAACAGTTTGCATGTTATTGTCCAGTTTTTGGGGTTGCTCTTTCCCGTGGTTCGGGACTTCTTTGTAAATGCGTCTGCAACATTTTGTTTTGGGCCCGTTCGTTTTTATTTTGCCGTTTGTCACTATAAAGTGTTCTTTAACTTGGCCAAGGGTGATGCAGCGTACCGCGGCCGTAACAAGGGGGGGTGGGGGTATAAACACACAATATCACCACCACCACCAAACTGAATTGCATTTTTATTACATTTGGCCAAAAAAAAATCCAATCCAAGCCAAACCAAACCAAGAACTGTATTGAGCTGTCATTAAATTGTTTGTGATTTGTATGGAACTCTCGTTTAGCGGGAAATCTGTGCTTTTTTATGTGGCCATTGTCGTTGTTGTTGTTTGTTATTTTACAAGATCCTCATTCTTCAAGTGGGACAAAATCTACCGCAGAAGACGATTAAGCTGCTGCCGCGCTGAAAGAATGGCAAACACCAATCCGTTGTAACACTGTAACTGCAGCAGAAGTCGCAACGGAAAGCGGCGGAAAGACATGTTTCATGTTCCGTTGTTGGCCGTTGTTTTTTCTTTTCCTTTTTTTCTTGATGTACTTAAGTTGTTAAGAGAAAAAATTGCAAAATAAAAATCCATTTATGCGAAAACGGAAAGCGGCCATATTGGACCGGCCGGCCCCAATGCAGGCTAACAACGACGACATCGTCAACGACAACAACAACAATCAATAACGTCAAAATTCCTTTTTAAAGAGAAATTATTAAGTGGCAGATATGGGTTATTTTTATTTGTTCGCTGGCTGTTGGTACTGTTGATTTCGTGCGTCATAAGGCGTAGTTGTTGTTGTTGTTGTTATTGTTTGTATATTTTTCGCCATTGAAGATAAACATTTAATGATGACAAATATGAGCATTTTTATGGGATTATTAAAAGGCCAAATTCAGTAGCCCCGCCATGCCATTGATAATATCGCCATTCGCCATCAGCACCACCAGCAAAGCTCATACATTTATTCATGTTTCGATCTGAAGATGAGAACGTTCTGCAGCAGTCGGCAGTGGTGGTTCTACGAAAAGTATTGTCGCAGAGTTAATCGTCTGATGATCATCTTCTGCCGCACACATCCATAGCTGTTGTTGAAGACAACAATTGAAAAAGTAGCTGTCATTTGTTTTTTTGTTTTTTTTTTCTGTGTTAGCCAAAGGGAAAGCCAAAATCCTTCAATAGCTTTTTGGTGACAGATATGTGTCAGATCATCAAAATGAGAACAGAAAAAAAAAAACAGAAATCATGCTGTGAATTTGTAATAAAATGTTTAACTTCTTAAATGACATTTTGTAATTTATTGAATGTAGGAAAGATGGATTGGGTACATGTGCAGTTAACTCGATCATAAGTGGAGACAATTCGGAGATTGGTCGTTTTGCTGTACCACAGGCTAGTAGACATTTATGGACCTCCAAAAACGTTTTTCAAATATAATTAATTGTACTGTCCTAAAAAGTAATCTGAAATGAAGAAAAGGGATGTGAAAAATCGTGTACTAAAAAATGTTTTACAAAAACAAGGAACTATATTGACCATCTTAAACCCATTGAAAAATATTGAAAATAAGCCGATGCTCTTGTATGAAAACTCAATTGAAACGTGTATACTAAATCTGCGAGGTGTAGGTTTTCCAATTTTCGAAGGCCTTAAAAATTTATAAAACGCCCGCTTTACTGAGACATATTTTCTAGAATCTTTTAATTTCATAGAATATATATTTTATTAAAATGGGCCAGCTAAATGACGTCCGATCTGAATCCAATTTAAACTATTTTTTGGCAATATAATTATATAAAAATTAAATATTTCCTTATGAGATAGAATGTATATACCCATTGGGCGCCATTTAATATGTTCATATATTGCCTTTTTTGATAATTTCAATCTACTAAAAACGATTCACTGAACGGCGCCCAACGTAGGAGATGTTAAAATATAAATTATCCTAAACTAAATTTCAAATTGTTTGTTCCTGCGTTGGGCGCCATTAATGTTATGCATTCTATATATCTCTTCTCTTTCCCTCTCTCCATGGCGAACCAAATTTTTTAAACCAAATCTTTTTAAAAATGGGACTATATACGATTGGTGGTTCGTTTTTTTGAACTCTAAATTCCAAGGTTGAGATTATTCTGTTGAAAATATAGCTAACATAATATAAATACCGATTATAGGCATATACTGCTATATGAGGGCTATACAAAGACGGAGACCTTCAAAAGCAGTTTTCTGTCACTGAGGCTGGTATCCATTACGAACTACAAATAACAAATTCGATACAATTTCGATGGAAAATGTGACGACACAACCAACACACCGAATAACTGGGGTATCAGTTATATGAGGACTACTCAAATATGATGGAGGGTATATAAAACACTACAGTCATTAATGGCACCCAATGTGGGTTTGGTAAAAAAAAAAAAAATAAATAAATAAATAAAAAATGGAATAACATGTAAAACAATTGATATAAACATTAAATAAAAACCACACGTTGGGCGCCAATTACATACTTTTATGTTTTGATCGCTTCAAAATTATTTTTCAAGAGTTTTTGCTTCAATGGTGGAATGATGACAACGTTGTGTAGGACTTTACGATAAATAACATTTGTTACTGGAGAGGCTCGAGATACCAATTTACGGGTTATTCTGGAGGAATATTAAATGATAAAGTTCACAAATTGGGAATACCGGTCGGTACTTTTGTATGATAGTTGGTCCCAGATGAAGACCAAGACAGTTTTTTAAACAAAAGATTTGCTCAAGAAATATAAATTTAGTTGACTCCCAAAGCTCGGTCGTAGTCTTTCAAAATGGCCCTGTATTCGAAGTCTCGTCAAAATAGGCTGGACTTCGAAGCCCAAATCGGAATCATTTGTCCATAACAGATTTAACAATGAAAGGCTAAATCACAGTACAGACTAAGCCGTTCATAATCATTTCTGTACAAATGATAATATCCGCTTTTTGAAGCCACAAAAAATTGAACCAAAATTCAATTATTATAATTTCTCGCAACTGGTCACTTTCTCCTCTAATATGCAAAATTAATCAAGCTGTCCCACCCATTAAATGTGCATCAATTTTATTTGAAATATTCGGCATCGTCTATGCATTCTACGCAGCCATAATTAGTTTACATCGCATATGCCCTACTCAGCTCAAAGAGAAGTGCAAGATCAAATGCTTAACTAATCTGTAATATTGCTCTCGATTATTAATTGTTGGCATTTAAGAAAATTTATCGAACAAATTAAGTTTTTTTTGGAGGGGGCAAAATGAAAATTCATTAAATTTTAATTGAACTTCATTACAAGGAATGTCTAAACAGTGTTATAGCCCAAGACCAAAGCTGGTGTTTTCGTTATTGTGTTTAACATGTCGGTGTTTGTGTGTGAGTGTCTGAGTGTGTGTGTAATTTCATCTTAAATGGCTGACCTGAATAGTAATTGAATTTTTATAGGTCCCTCGTTCGGCTAAGACAAGAGTCATATTTCAAAATCATGTCTTGGAATTTTTCATTGAATGGTCCGATGAACGGTCGTACGGTCAAGCGTAAGCGCTGAGCAGACTAAACTTTACTCCGGTATCAGAGTCTGGGTGATGGGTTGCATGTTTTGTTGATATATATTTTAAATTAAGAAATGCTTCTTCGTTTTCGTTCGGGCAAAGTTATGCCAATGTGCCAGGAATAGCGGGGGGAGTGGGGGAGTTGAAATATTTTATTACAAAGAAATTTCTTTCAAAGATTTTCAACGCTTTCATGATAATAAAAAATTAACTCGAGATTTTTATCGACATCTCAATGAATTTGTTGCTGTTGTTGTTGGTTGTTTTTTGTTCGGCAACAACTACTAGCAAATGAATGTGTGCCTGCAAATTGGGTCATCAATGTGAAAACTTATTTTCAGTTACCAACCTCTACGGCACCATTGCCACCACCACTAACAACAACAACATCAGAAAATGTAATGCATAAAAAACCAATAAATTATAACTGAAAGCAGACAAAAGAAAAAAGAAACGAAAGCATCGAAACCAAAAAAAAAAAAAAAACTTTGCATTTTTAAAGTTTAGTTCGCCGAGCAGGATATATGTGTCGAAGGTAAGAACACAGCACGTAACTCCTTAACGACCCTCTAATATCATTGAAAATGGCATTGCGTGTCTGTGGTATCAAAGACTTTGGGAAAGCTGCAACAGGAGATGAAGGTAAAAAACGTAACACACTAAGATACTGCAACAGGTATGCCATACGTGTCTACAACATACATTTCAGTGGGTACGAGTGGCGCAGTGGAAAATGGGCTATGAGGGCCTTTGCTAAGCCAGGGAACCAATCATCTGTTTTATATTTTATGAAATCGAGATTTTCGCCAGGTATGTACCCTTATTTGGTATTTAAATTTAAATGATGTGCTACAATTCTTCGCAGTTAAATCCTTGAAAAAAACGCATTTATAAATCGTATCTTGGATGGTTTCAGAAGATGTCATCTGTTTGTCATTCAAAATCTCCTATTAATGTTTCAGTCGATAATTTCCAAATATAACCATCATTTGAAACCCGCCCCATAAAGAGAGCCTCCCTTGATGAGGCCTTCATTTTCACTTCATTATAAGAAATGTGTGCGTAATAGAGTATACAAATGTTCATTTGTCCATGGATAACTGGATGCATACGTGTGTCGTATCGCTGCAATACCTCGTAATCAGTTGGTAAACATTTTGCTGCAGTTCGATGGTGTGTTGCACAAGAAGCATCTCCTATAAACAGGCATCGTAATAAGTTGCACAAACTTAGAGTGGGGGGAGGGGAGCACAAGTGTCTGGCTGGTGGCGGCTCATGGAATGTTTGACGTAGTGACGGTTATTTTGACTCGTTTTTTTCATATTGATGTCGTTAACGATGCACAAAACAATTTATAACGCACAAAATGAGGCTCCAAAAAGGAAGCAGGCAACAAGGAGACAAACTCGTACAAAAACGTGCCACTTGCACCATATACGAAGCAACAACAATAAAAACAACGAAAATCGCATATATATATATGGAGAACACTCAACACGAATCGTAAAAACAGTACATATTTTCTTCGGACGTTTTTTGTTTTGTATTTTCGCAGTTTTTTTGCAGCTCCCCAATTCGCATGCGCATGCTTATCGACATCGTCAACAACACATCATTTTTAGATCACATTTATGAATGTACAGCAAGAAATGATCAAGCAGAAGTGTGATGCTCTTGATGCTACAAGGAGATCGGTATTTGGGTTGGAGGGAATTGCTTAGAAGTAAGTCATTCTAAATATAAGTTTAAAGTGAAATATTTTTAATTGTTTAACAAAGAAACTTACCTTTTAATACCCTCGGATTATGAGCCAAGCTATATCAAATATGGTCTAAATCTGCCTTATCCAAATCTAGGTTTTAGGCTACCTATCTCATGTCCGTCTTACTGGCTAGAGAGAGTGTTCTATTTGGTCCACACTCGTCACATTTTAGTATTTATAACAAACTAAGGATTGTTGGCAATATCTTAACGATTGTTAACGAACTTCGAACATCTGATTTATTTTACCAAGTTTAGATCGATCTCTTAGGTGGGTTGTATCAGTGCACTTCTTTTATTACATCTTACTTCGGAAAATGACATTCCTATCATAAACAATATAGAGAATACCGTGCTATACTACATATATTAAATATAAATAATATCATTTACAATAATGGGCAAAAGTCTGGAAAATCCTGAAATATCAAAAATTAATTTTTTGGATCATCCACCCATAATCCTATTTCTCCATAGATTCATACATGCCTTAATTGATCACGTATGGAGTCATTCTTTCATGAAGAATTTTCGCTGTTTATCAGCTATGACCAGCCATAAATGAAAAAAATTAAACAAGCCATAGGTGGCTCAAAAGAGGGAGAGAGATAGAGAGTAATATCTCCTGTTAAACAACGGCTGACATAAGATGATAGAAAAGGCTTGTTTGTTTTTACTGGCTGAGACCATTGAAATATATCAAAAATGGAAGCTTCCAAATTCTCTTAGTTTTTTCTTCTAAATTGTCTTTTCATGTTTGATATAAACTGTAGGTCTGAAGAACAATTGAATTTTATTCGCTTTAATTGAAGTCTTTTCCTATTTTTCTCAAGTCTGATATATTCACCCATATTCCCTTTTTATTTCCCTATGCGTAGTTTAGTTAAGGATAGACTCTCTCACCACTACCGATGCAAAAAAAAAAATACTTTGAGCAACAAAGGATTCCCTCATGAGAACGTTTTTCTCTCAGTGTGTCAATTCATTTTTTTTTTTTTTGTGAGTGTTGTCTTTAATAAAAGCATTTGCCACAAAAAGTGGAGCAACAACAATGACGACGGCAGCAGCAGCAGCATTTGGTTGCATAAACATCAACAATTCCATCTCGGGCAAGAAGACATGCAAGCTAAGTATATCTGGCTCGCTGGCTGGCTGCTTGGCATTTGTACAGGTTAATCAGCAAAAAAACATATTTATTTAGTGCGTAGTGACATGCAATTTTCGCTTAGGTTTTGAGTTCTTCGTTTTAAGCTCTTTTTTTCTTTTTTTGCAACAAAAAGGCCAAAAACCTAAAAACGGCAACTCAACTAAAAGTGCAACCACAAAGAACAACAAAACCAAATGCTCTCTGCAATCCAACACAATGCAATGCAAATATTGACGTTTGCTTTTTTTTGCTGTTGTTGGGGTAGACTTTCGCCAAAATTCGAAGTCAAACAACCGCCAATCAAAAATCCATTTGTGAGTCACACACACAAACAGCACGAACATCAACAGAGGAAAAAAAAGCGCAGACCAACCACTGGCCAATGCCAGCCAGCACAAACTGCAAAACATTTCCTCAACCATCAGCAGAAATACTCGTCTTCGTCTTGGCAAATGGAAGATTTCATTTCAGAGTTTTGTTTTTTAACCCATATAATTGTCATTGTTGCAAACCGAACTGTACATCCAAATCAGAATCGATAATTTTTTAAGTGGTAAAAGTTCAAGGGAATTATGATTGCTCATAAAACATGGGTTGCGGGACTGGGGTACCGTTGGATTAGCACTGCCTTGGCTATTTGGCCGCGGCCTATAGTGAAGGGCTCCGGCAAAATGGCAGTCATCACCGCGATATGAATGAGAACGCCAGCTCATGACAAGCTAGCAGCCGTTCATCAATTGCAAATGAGGCCAAGATTTTTGTCAGATTGCAGTTGGAATCCAGTGATACCCGGCATGGGATAATGGGAGCACGTTCTATGGCCGAGTGGATGGTGTGACTGGTTATTTGTATTTTCACAACTCGTTTGCAGACTTTCATATGCCAATCGTGTGTCTTTCGTTGGCTCTTTAACGGCTTTTAAATTTCATATTTTTACTTGCCCGGCCAGGAAAGCTTTTCAATTGTCAAATTGATCAAAGCGTTTAAATGACATGGCGAAATGACTTGCAAGATGTTATGAAATGTTTCAAAGGAATTTCATTTGAGTTTGTTTTATGATGTCCTGTGGCTGACAGTTTGAGATTGATTGGCTGTGGAAGTTTGCTAAACGCCGTAAGGCCCTTCGATTTTAAATTTGTTGTAAGTTAAAATTGAGGACATTTTAATTACATGATAGCTTACCAACTAACATAAAAAGGATTTCGTCCTTTATCTATGGGCATACAAGGACTAAATATTTTGGTACAAAGAAGGCAGTAGGGGGAGGTTTAAACAGGACAATAGGTGTTTTCCATAAGGTAACATATATCGTTTATAGCGGTATCGAGATCTCCTTCAAATCATTTTTTTTAATTTCAAACAAATGCTATAGTCTCCAGGCTTCGTTCAGCTAGAAAAAATCTATGGTATCAGAAAATATGACTACTTTAAAACGCCTATATACAGGGTTTCTCTTTTTAGCTCAATTTTCATTATCTGCTGAGTATTTCTTATAATTATTTTTATGTTACACTGTGTAAAGGGACACCATCCTCCCGCTGGTACCTGGTACATTTTTTTCCAATAGATCGAGGTTCCACCAAAAAAGCAAACTTCATTGTCACGATCACTGCGAATCTTCTTTTGCACCAAAGTACCAAAAGTACAACAGCAACAACAAACAAAAAAGGAAGTATTCGTCAGATACGTTTTGCCAGAATATTCTGCAGCAAAAGAAGAATTTGCATTGCGAAAGGAAACTGTGATGACATCAACGTTTAACAATAAACATGAAAATGTCAAGACTGACATTCTGTTGTCGGGTTTTTTGTCGGATTTGTTTCATTGTGGTTGTTGTTTTTGCCATTGTTCCTGTTGGTAGCTTTTTTGTCGATTTGATTTGCCAGTGAGTGACTGGAGGAGCTACTACCGTCAAAATGGTAGACAGTGGAAGACATACGAGGCCACTAGCTTGATGTACGACATTGTTGTTAAGCAAATGAATGCCTGTTTGTCGGCCATTCCGTGAACCCTCTCCGCCGATTTGGGGGGGGGGGGTTTGATCAATGCCCCGGTTGGTAGTCAGCCGATCGATCAATAGCTGGGTTTTGGTTAAATAACGTTTGTTGTTGCTTCTGTTGTTGGCTGGATTTAAAAATAACAACAACAGCAACAACTGCCCTGGCTTTGAACGGATATGCAAATCGATTGCAATTTACGAAATTATGCAAACCGAAATCACAAAAGCATACCAAACACCAGCAACAATGCCGAACACAACGAACCGAAGATGAGGATCATGGATGGTGGACTCGGATCAAGCAGTTCGTTATTGCTGCCGGTGCTGAGATTTAAAATAATGATGTTTTTCATACTGTTGTTGTTGTTGTCCTTGTTGTTGTCGCCGTCTGTCGTGGCAACACACAATGGTCTCAAATCAAAAAGCGTAACAAATAAATCCTAAAATTCTTTGCTTCGATTTTATTTCGGTTTGGGAAACATTCGTTAATTCAGCCATAGCTACAAATAAAACCGAACAAGAGTTCTCAAAAAAAAAAAAAAAAAAAAAAAAAAACTGATTGTTATCGCTCCGTGGCACAATTTTACTGACAAGACCACTCATAGAACAACTGAGAATTGCGAATTGCAAAAAGCGAGAATTGCTTAACCGTTAAATGCTGTTCGGCGTTCGGTGTTTGTTTTAGGATTTCGAATTGACTTTTGTCTTTGTCTTTGTCGCTGGCGTTGGTGTTGCTGTTGTTGTTTTTGTACTTGGTGGCGGTAACTTGTGGTACTAACGGAACGGAAATCCACAACCTTTTTGAGTAGTTATATCCAGTGGAATATGTGGCAGTCATATGATAATGACAATGGTGGGCTGTGTGGGGGGTGGGATGGGAGGTCGGCTGATTGTCTTGCCATGTTGGCCGTTGGGTAATCCAAATCAGTTGAAATGTTTGTTTGCTGGGATTTGTTATTGTTGTTGTTATTTTTCTATTCAGTCCGTCAGTCAGCCAGCCAGCCAGTCTGCATGTGATCGTTTTAGCTTAGCTGTGAACAATTGTTGAAATTGTGTTGCAGTGTTAAAACGTATGTTGTTGCTTTTATTGTAGTTGTTGCTGCTGCGTTTTTTTTTTTTTTTTTTTTGGTTCGAAACAAATATTTCACCCGCTGTTTTTGGTGATGTTGTTACTTTGTTTCTTGGATTCTGTTTTGGCTGCCAGTGTTTTTCTTATTTATGCTGCCGTTGACGGCCGGCTCTATGGCTGTTGTTCTTGTCGCTGATAGTGACTGACGATTATTTGTTTTATTACAGCAGCATATAGTTTTGTTGTTGTTGTGTGTTTCTATAAATATGTTGCAACATATTATAAGCGATCAAAGCGAAACCAAGGCACCCAACAACAGCGTTCACCAAATCAGAACAACATTACGGTGGCTTATGGCAAGCGGTGTTTTTACAGCTCCCGCTGCTGACGGGGTAGAAAAAAGCGGTTATTGCTAGGGTTCACCATTATCCGGTTTAGTTGTGAGAATTTTTTTTTTTGAGAGTATATATAATTTGATAGAGGCAGAATTTGCTTGGTGAAGTAGTCATTTTAGACCCTATACCTCTTTTAACGGATTGTGTTTGTGATAGTTCCAATCATGATCTGTTCGTTATTCTGCCTACCTGATTGGTGTGAAGGGAGTTTTCGATGGGAATGGTACTAAAAATAGAATGGGTCGTATTGAAAAAAAAAATGCATTGTATAGACCAAGAATTCTCAAATCGGGGCTAATAGGGTGTAGAATAAGGCTTTTTTTTGGAAAGTTGAACTGTATGTGTAGAAGTGTACTACATTTGGTACCATTTTGTTACGTTCACTTATTTTATGATTCCTTCAATCCTATTTTATACTTTATTTCATTTTAGACGAAATTCCTTTGGAATTCCGATTGTACTAAAAGTACTCTGTACTAAAAGTTACTGAAAATGAAATGAATTGTGTTGGGCATAAGCTAGAATCCCGAAAATTTGGAATGGTCGCTGATGAGGTGTAGGTGATTTACCGAAGGATTTTTTTTTTGAAAATTAAAATTATAAGTGTACTATATATATGAAATTTGTACCATTTGGCATTAGGTGAGCGGATTAAGCTGTAATCTTGACTTTTCCACAAGATCTGAGATTGGGAAGTAGAGTTTTTTATGGAGATAATTTTGGAAATTTATACTTAGTGTAAGAACTGTAGTACAATTAGTACTACACTTCGAACAATTTAATTTAAGGAGCACGGATGGAGTTAGAAATTTGATATGTTGGTATTTAGGTCACTGCTAGTGAGTTAGATTGGAATAAAGAGGTGATGAAAATGCGTACTACGAGCATACGAAAGAAAAAGTTCTGTATCGTACTGAATTTGATAAAAAGTGTAGGATTAGAACTGCACTTATGACGACCGATGTGAGTTAGTTTTAGGAAATTCATGGTATATAGTGTACGAAAATTACTAAATGGTACTAAATTTGGTATCCGAATATAATGTAAAAAAGAGCTAGAATTATGAATATTTGTATTAAGATCACTCTGAGTGTGTAGCGTTTAGATATTGAAAGAAGTTCTTTATACAGTACTAAATAGTACCTAAATTCATTATATAGTGTAATTCATTATAAAGAGCGTGAATTGTTAATCTTTGTGCTGTGAGAGTGATGTACCTGGATAAGGAGGTGGGTTGGGATGCCTTAATAAATTTACAATTCCCTAACGAAGTTGTGGGCATTTCTCTGAACCAAATGCTCCTCTCCATAAATGTAGTAAAAAAACAGTACAATATACCATGTCCATGTTGCAGAAATAATGAGTTTGAAGAGAATCGGTTACTTGTTTTACCCTCCCCTTAGGATTTCCAATTGCCAAAACTGTGTATTTTTTTAAATTTTACGTTGTACTAGTTTTAAACTATATTACCCCCTTTTTAAGTCTTACGTGATATACATGATATTTTTTACAAAATTTAGACTCCTTGCGTAGGAGCAATATCGGATGTCGTAATCACGACATCTACACGACACTAGAGGGCGACATTGTTAATCACATTCGTCCATTGTCGCCTTGATAATTATTCGAATAACTAGACATAAACCTCCAAAATCCGAATCCACAACAAAAATCTTCATCATCACTGAGTGTCTCAATATTTTAGCAAAGATCAGCAGACATTTATGCTTTGTTTTCCCGCGAATAGTCGTTTCAATTGCAATGCAATCATTTCGCATACACCCGCTAACTCGTTAACTAGATTGCTTGCTAGCTGGCCTCACTAGCAGCCAGGCAGAAAGGCTGCCAGCGAATAGTGTCTCAACACGGCTTGGTGACTGGCTGCCTGGCTGGTTGGCTCATTCATTCACCTACCAAGTTACGGGCAAAGCGTGTGGCAGTTGGTCGTTGTCGATCTGCGGCAGTGAGCTATGATTTGCTATGGATCTCACCGTGGATAGTTGGAATAACAAATAACAATTGTTGTCGGCTATGACGATGACGATGTTCGGCAATGGTGGCAATACTGCGGCTGCTGAGATCTTTCATGAATAAGCCCAAGGACAGCAACTTCATGTCGACGCAACCAAAAAGATTTATGTACGATTTGTTTACATCTCTCAACAAAATGTTAAGATTTCTGCATTGTTTCTGCCACAAATGAACGCCACAAGAATTGTGGAAAAAAGCCAAACAGAAAATCGAATAACCGGCCATAAAACTCTCAAGACAGACGTTTTTTTTTCATGTTGTGCCACACTCTAAAGAACAATTAAAAGAAAATCTAAAATTGGATTTGCAAACAAACTAATGGATCTATTTCTTTATCATCATCACACAGGCCAGCAGGAGGAACCAGAAAAATCGTTACCACAAAGCGGACAAAGCGGCGAGGGCAGAGAAGAAGGACCAAACTGAAAAAGGGTTTCCATGCCGGAGCAAAAAGGGCGAATGTTTGCCAATCAAATTAACAAATCATTAGTTCGTTCGTATAGATTCTTCGGACAAGATTCGAATGTGTTTTGCATATTTTTCCTTTTTCCATTATACATTTTCATTTTCGATTTTCTTTTTGCTGTTGCTGCTGTTGTTCATTTGCTTCTTGGTGGTTTTCACATGGAGATACTGACTGACTGCCTGCATGGCTGGCTGGCTGTTTGTTTGGCATTTGTCGTTGATTGGGTTTTTTGGTTTGATTTGGTTGTTGCTGTTGTTGTAGAGGCGAGTGTATCGTGTTACTGCTGCTATGTTGCAGCAATATTTTGTTGCTAGTATTGTTGTTGTTGTTGTTGTTGCTGCTGTCATGTTTTTGTTTGTGGGGTGTTTGGCCTGTTGGAGCAACATGGCCCGGTGTACGGTGTTTGGTGTCGGCTGATGATGATGATGTTATCTAAAGCTTTTTGATGTGTTTCTATTTTGTAGCTGTTAATCACACTTTTGAAATGGTCGGTTGGTCGTTCGGTCGGGTGGTTGGTTGGTTGGTTTGCTTGTCTTTCCATTCATCTACTTGTAAATCAACTGGGAGTGCTGCATGGATTGAAATTGCACAAAGGCGTGGGTGAAGAATTTCGATAGAATTGGAAATCTTGGCTAATAGAAGTGAAGTTATGGTGGGACACAGTAGCTGCAATTGAAGAATGTGAGCGTTTGCCCGGCCATTGGCTAATAAGCTGGATGGTATGGAATTCGTCTACAAATGAAGTTGGGAATTAATTTTTGCCAGACTTTACCATGTGAACAGGGGTATATGAAGTTTTAAATTCGATAGCTTGATTTGAGTTAAAAAATAAATTCAGAAATAATTTGATGTCAAGAAAAGTTATTTCAAAACTTCAGTTGCCTTGTAGACTGGTCTCCAATTTTGAACTTCCTCCAATTCCATTGTTGTACCATTTATTCTTAAATCATTTGCACTTCCAGCCAAATGAACTAGACCCACGTAAATCGGAACACACTCACATTGACATCCACACTCGGCCGCCTAATCACCCACCATCTCGACATTCACAGTCATGTAATGATGCATGCGGATCACATGGCCGTATGGGAGGACGGATGAACTTCTATTGCTTGCGGTTGATTGCAATTGACAAAGTGCAAAATGTAAGCCTGCACAACTCATCAACGCCGCACTCACTCAAATGTAAAGGCAAACATCAATCCAATGATGCAGATGCGGATGACTATGCCGATGCCGATGTCGATGCCGGTGATGATGACGATGATGACTCCAATATTCCAATGATCGGATCATGGTTGTGGTTTGACATTTGTTAAGCAATTTAATCATTGCCTCTCTGCTCATCCTCCTCCACCTCCTCTGGTCGCGTTGTGCAAATTGTACTGCTGCACTGCAATTGAGTGTTAAGTGCAAAACAAATTTAAAATGGTGGCAGCAAACACATTTGAGGTGTTGCCGCTACAACGAAGGCTTCGGATATTGGCTGGTTGGCTGTCCTGCTGCCTTCGAGTTCATATGCTGATGTACGGATTCATTCAGACGGCAATGATTGGCGTTGGTGTAGCCGCCAAAGATTCACAAGATTACTGGGGGCAGCTGTTGGTGGTTATTGTTTATGGAAAATTGTTCATAACCAAAATAATTCAATTAATTCGAGCCAATGCAGATCCGAACAGAGGAAAAAAATGTAGTTTGTGGTTTTTAAGCAAATAAGCAAAAGAAAACGATAAATAATTTGTTCATCTACTCGTAAAACACGTGGTAACGCCTTCCGAACAACATTCAAACCGCTGACTGGAGAGAGAACGAGAGAGGAGGGGAAAAAAAAAAAGAAACAATCATACTCGTCTTTGTTGTTTTGTTCCAAAAATGTTAATTATTTGGTTGAGGGAAGACGAGAAAAAAAAACGTCGAAAAACAAACTAACTACCGGCGACCCTAACGACCATAATTATAGGTTAGACCGTAGTCGAGTGGAGGCATATGAAACGAGAACAAATAATCACCAAAAGGCTTTATTTCCAATCCATCTATTTCCTAGGCAGTGGCTCTGATCTACTACCTCAGCGACTACCAGTAATAATGGCTGGGTCAGCCGATATGTTTCGGTGTTGCTGTTGTTGCTGTGGTTGATGTTATAACTCGCATTTGAACTTTATTTGGGTTGTAGTTTTTTTTTTGGAATTTCTTTTGATGGTGGTGTTTCTTTCCTCCGACAGTAGTCTTCCGTTGCCAGTGACGGCTAACGAACTTATGGCCACAGTTCAGAGAGTCAGAAAAACATTCATTAACCATTGAATTGGAAAATTTATTTGAAATCTCATTTAGACTTTTTGAGGGACGGCAAACTATTACTGTTCTAGTTATAGAACAATATATTCCGGAGCAATCACTTTCTAATTAGATTAACTTTAGAAGAGCATTTTCACTTGGAAATCTCGACAGGTGATAGTCGGAGAACACAGCTAGGACAAAGGGGGAACACTCCAATGCTAGTCATTTAAGAATAAGAAATAGGATTTATGTATTTTAGGAGGGTAACATACTGTACTTATTTGGGGTACCTTTAGCCCTGATCTTCTATTTATAGAAAAAATCTTCAGTCTTTGAATTCATTATGAATAATTTTATGGTTGCCTCTTATACTGTGAAAGTATTGTAGATGGCTTTCTCTTTTATATAATTTTCGTAGACATCACTACTTGGCATCTTATCTGCTTTGAAGGAAGGTCTTCTCTAGAAATTTCTATTTCAAATGACTTCTGCAATCATATATTCTATTGTAGATGTCTTGTCGGTCGATATATGCAGTTATGATGACGTAGAACCGAGCCGCTGTTGTCAGTCAGTGCTAGGGAAATTTTTAAAATTTGTAAATTTTACACATTTTCCGGACATTTATTTGGGGAAGCTTTGTCAATCTCTTGAGCCCCCGAACGGGTTTCTGACAGCTTGTGTGATTATCATCAAATATATAGTGGATCTAGTGGAAATCTTCCTTCTCATTTACTCCATGCATTTAATTGACAAAGAAGCTCCTCTCAGAGCCAATTTAATAATTCTATCCTTAACCGATTTTGCCATTTAATACGGGTATACAACAAAAATATATCGTTATAAAAGATGTCCTATAAATAATGACGACTTTATTTTCCAGTTCTTTATATCCTCCATCAGGATTATAACTATGTCATTCTCCTCGAAATACTCACATCAGACCCAATATAACGTCCTTCGGTATGTTGATGATTTTAGCGATTTTTTTAACGGAATTTTTTCAAATTTCGTAGTTGAAGTTCGTATGGGTATGACAAAAAAAGTGTCAGTGGCATATCCACGTCTTCGCTCCATATAACGATACCTCACCTTATGGGGGTTTTGATTTCGATTTCTTGTTTAATGTTCTTAATAGGTACTACAGCCTATGACAAAAAATAAATATGAGGAACACGTCTTCGTATAGTCCTCATATATCTCTTGAAAGGTATTTTTCTACGGATTTTTTTTGAAAAATTTCAAGTTCCTGCAAAATGGGGAGTGTATTAAAATTTGGGCCCGGCGAACTTGTTATTCTTTAAGAGTTCGATTTTCTTCCTATTTCCATATTTTGAGGCTTATCTGAAATTCTCTTGATTAAGTAACTTGGCTTTCTGTTTGATTGTCGGCTACCTGACTTGTTCTATTGACATTTCAAGAACATGTGTGAAAATTACAATTTACTTCAAACATACACACATATGTATGTATGCATTTCACTATCTACTCGTAATTATTTTCTTCTGTTTACACGGGATGATTGTTGTTCTGTTATTTTTTGTGCCGCTGCGACCGGAAAACTTATACGGAGAATTATTAGGTGATGCGTTAAATATGCTGCCAGCATTTCCGTGGTCGCTGATGTTTTTTTTTATTATAGCCCTATAGGCTAAAACAGACAACGCCAACAACAAAAACAACACCAGGGTAATTACCAAAAACTGTAGACGGTTGTTCTTGTTCTTGTTTTTGTTTCTTTCCTTGTGCTCC
>NW_026712222.1:0-35277 GCF_030504385.1 Musca domestica | reverse complement strand
CATTCGTCCAGTGCACAATGGCCACCAAAAATCTCCGGATACCAATCCGTTGGACTATTGTATCTGGAGTATTTTGGAAAGCAAGGTTGGAACTAAAAAATGCCAAAGTGTCGATCACTTCAAGCAAGCGCTTCACCGGGAATGAGCCAAAGTACCGCAGATCAACATTCGGGCAGCGTGTGACGTTTTCATTTGCCGTTTGAAAGCCATAATTCTTGCCAAAGGTGACCAATTCGAACCAATCTAAACTTATTCTAAAATTTTATGTTATTTCCGACATTTTTTGTTTTCATTCAATAAAATTAAAAAAAATAAATAATTTTTTTAGCTCACCCTGTATATTTTGTAGGGTCTAAAATTTTTATTTCGTTGAGATACAAACGGAATGACGAACTTATTAAACCTTTTATACCATGTATGGTGGAGGGCATAAAAACACTTGGTTAGTCCTTTGAAAATATTAAAAAAAAAAATATTTAGTGGCTTTTAGATTTTCCAAATTCGGTTAGGCCTTCAGAAAAAAGAATCTGAAAAGTCTGAATATTTAGAAAATCGTTTAGTTTTTTAGGAAAAAATATCAAAAATTGTTGGTCAGTCCGTTTAAATTTTTTTTTTTCAAAAAATCCACAGTTGAGGGTTAGCCTATCAGAAAAAAGTCTGAAAAATACTTGGAAGGTCTTTCTACTTTTTTTTTTCAAAAATTTATGGTTTGCGGATCAGTAAGTCCTTACAAAAATATGTTCAAATAATTTTTTTAGCCCTTCAAAAAAAAAAAAAAAAAAAAAAAAAAAAAAAAAAAAACGTTAAAAAGTCCTAGGTTTGTCCTTTAAAAAAATCACAGTATACGGCCCAGTAACACCTACAGAAAAAAATTCATATAAATCCTTGGTAAGCCCTTCTAAAATATTTGAAAAAAAAATTAACATTCTGCGCCTCAAGTAGCCTTTTAACAATAAAAAAATCCTTGATAAGTCCTCCCAGGCTTTGTGGTTCAGTAAAACTTTAAAAAATGAGGAAAGGTGAAACAAATCCAAGTATATGGCGCTAGTACTTAAGAAAAAAAATGAAAATCTTTTGTTAGTTATTTCAAAAATATTTTGGAAAAAATGCAATATTTTATTTGACCCCTCAAGAAAAAAAATTCAAAATGCCGTTTTATAAAAAATTGGAAAATCTTGGTGAAAAAAATCCAAGTTTATGGCGCTAGTACTTCAGAAAAAAATGAAAATTTTTTGTTAGTTTTTTTAAAAAATATTTTGGAAAAAATATAATTTTTTTTAATATTTGGATCTTAAAAAAAATTAAGAATCCGTTTCATAAAAAATTGGACAATCTTTTGTTAGTCTTCAAAAAATATTTCCGGAAAAAATTAAAATCTTTAGAGTCGGTCTTCTAAAAAAATTAAAAATTCTTTTTATTTAAAAAAACCTTTTGAGCTATTTTTAAGAGATCTCCTCAGCCCTTTTACAAATAGTTTTAAAAAATATCTCCTTTTAAGAATCCTTTTGCTTATATTTTTAAAAAATCGAAATTTTATGATCATTTAAATTTTTTTCTGAGAAATCCTTTCCAGACATTGTTGTACCTCTCTAAATCCATTGATTTATTTCTTATTTTACCCCCTCCCCCACTTTTCCGTCTATACCTTCATTATGTTAATTTCATAAATTTTTAACTTCGATTCCCCAAAAAACAAAACGAAAAAACAAGAACCGTATTTGTCTAGGAAATGCCACAGCAAGTCTATGGAGAACGCCTTGCTCATTAAAAATTACTGGACAATGCCAAATTTTCCCCCCGACCAACTATCCAGCGATACCATTTATGCCTTTCCCCACCACAAAAAATGCCAAGAGTATTTAGTTCTGATAATAGTTTTGCCGTAGAGGACAGAGCCAGGGTAAAGTGGCCGGGTAACGTTACGCTTGTGAATATTTAATCAATTTGACCATAGTAACCCTTTGGGTACAGCATCAGCATTCGAACAGGACGGGCCGGCTGGTTAGATGTCTGCCTGGCTGGCAAACGGGATGCCAATGTAAAATTATAAAAATATTAACATACGTCGATAAATATGCTACAAGAAAGATAGAGCGGGAGAGAGAGAGAGGAGAGAGGGGATGGAGAGGAAACCTTAGAATTACTGTAGACAAAAACTATTTGAATTTTTTGGCCAGGGGGATGAGCAGAGAAATTATAAAAGATTGTTTCCAATGCCGGCCAATGATAGTTCCATGTAGGTATGTCTGTGTGTTCCTCTTCAGTGTCTATGAACAGGTCAAGTCAATTTAATTTAACCTTTTGGGAGGCCTGCAATGCATATTTAAAATTTCAAAGGCATTCAGCATCACTCGCCACCACCATTACCTCTACCTCTCTTCCCCCTTCTCCAGCTTTCTCCCAGGCCATAAAAATTACAAAAACCGTTTTTGATCTCTTCAGGATAATGGTATTCGGGACGAAATGACCAAAATGCTGTCCCTTTCGCATAAGGCGTAAGTAAACCTCATTAACTGATTTCCCTTTTTTCCGTCAAGGCGGCGGCTGGTGGTGGTGGCATAGGTCTCTACGCCATTCAGCCAAAGTGAGTGTCCTTTGTGTATCCTTTCCAAAATGTTTTTAACAAAAATAAAAATGTCGAATATTTTTATTGTATTTCATAAATGACCAAAGAGAAAAAACAAAACGAAACGAAAACGACGAAACTGGACAGTTGTTACTGGCCAGAGAGCTTGACCGGTTTTTATGATTACCCCATGCCAATGGCAGGGGGAGGCGGTGTTGTATTCCAAAACGTCATAGGTAGGGGTTTAGTTTTGATTTTTATGTTGTTGCTTTTGTTTTTGTAATTTTCCATACCAAGTCCAAGCAATAAAGTTTTGTGATGCTGTTCCCATTCTCGTTTCTGTTGTTGTTGTAAAATTCGTTTAAATATTAAAATGCCATGACGATTGCCATGTCCATATTCGAGTCATTCGACTATGAATGCCACCATGTCCGCCATACTTTGAATATATATTTTTGGAATATATGTAGGGCTGTGTATGAATGATGAAATTGTCCAATATCAAATATTCTGGTGCAGAGCTGATGGAATTGTTGGGAGGTTGTTGAGTTTCAAAAAAAAAAAAAAAAAAAAAAGCGAAATTAAAGGGTACACAAGGTAGAGAGGAAAAAAATCCATATTCTAAAATAAATTTTTAAGGACCAACAAAAGGCGTGGATTTTTTAAAAATAATTTTTTTAAGGACCAACAAAGGGCGTGGATTTTTAAAAAATAAATTTTAAAGGACCAACAAAAGGCGTGGATTTTTTAAAATAATTTTTTAAGGACCAACGAAAGGCGTGGATTTTTTAAAAATAAATTTTTAAGGACCAACAAAAGGCGTGGATTTTTTAAAAATAAATTTTTAAGGACCAACAAAAGGCGTGGATTTTTTAAAAATAAATTTTTAAGGACCAACAAAAGGCGTGGATTTTTTAAAATAAATTTTTAAGGACCAACAAAAGGCGTGGATTTTTTTAAAAATAAATTTTTAAGGACCAACAAAAGGCGTGGATTTTTAAAAAATAATTTTTTAAGGACCAACAAAAGGCGTGGATTTTTAAAAAATAATTTTTTAAGGACCAACAAAAGGCGTGGATTTTTAAAAAATAATTTTTTAAGGACCAACAAAAGGCGTGGATTTTTTAAAAATAATTTTTTAAGGACCCACCAAAGGCTTGGATTGTTTAAAATTATTTTTTTAAGGACCCACCAAAGGCTTGGATTGTTTAAAATTATTTTTTTAAGGAACAACAAAAGACGTGGATTTTTAAAAATATTTTTTTAGGGACCTAAAAATGACCTGGATTTGTAAAAATAATTTTTTGAGGACCTTAAGAAGACGTGAATTTGTAAAAATAATTTTTTTTTTTAAAGACCTTAAGACGTGGATTTGTAAAAATAATTTTTTAAGGACCTTAAGGAGACGTGGATTTGTAAAAATAATTTGTTTTAAGGACCTTAAGACGTGGATTTGTAAAAATAATTTTTTTAAGGACCTTAAGAAGACGTGGATTTGTAAAAATAATTTTTTAAGAAACTTAAGAAGACGTGGATTTGTAAAAATAATTGTTTAAGGACCTTAAGAAGACCTGGATTTGTGAAAATAATTTTTTAAGGACCTTAAGAAGACGTGGATTTGTAAAAGTAATATGTTTTAAGGAACTTAAAACGTGGATTTGTAAAAATAATTTGTGTTAAGGACCTTAGCACGTGCATTTTTTAAAATAATTTAAAATTAATTTTTAAGGACCTAGAGAAGACGTGGATGTTTTTAAAATATTTTTTAAAGACCAACTAAAGGGCTGGATGTTTTAAAAATAAATTCTTAAGGGCGTAGAGAAGACCTGAATTTGTAAAAATAGATTCTTAAGGACAAAGAGAAGATGTGGATTTGTAAAAATACATTTTTAGGGGCCTAGATAAGTCATGGATTTGTAAAAATACATTTGTAAAAATTAGAAGATGTGGATTTTTATAGATAGCCCTTGATGTTCATAGATTGTCCTGAAAAATATTTTTAAAAAATCCAGGTTTATAAATAGACCATCAAAAATATTTTTAAAAAATCCATGTTCATAAATAGCCCTTGAAAAGTATATTTAAAATATCCACGTTCATAAATAGTTCTTGAAAAATATTTAAAAAAAGTCTGGTTTATAAATATTCTTGGAAAAACATTTTTAAAAAATCCGCATTTACAGGTAGTCCTTAAAAAATATTTTTACAAAATTCTCGTTCATGGATAGTCCTTGAAAAATTGTTTAAAAATTTCCATTTTCATGGAATGAAAATTATTTTTACGAAATTTTCGTTCATGGATAGTCCTTGATTTTTTTTTTAAAATTCCATTTTCATGGAAAGAAAATTATTTTTAAGAAATCCACGTTAATGCATAGTCCTTGAAAAGAGTTTTTAAAAAATCCACGTTAATGCATAGTCCTTGAAAAGAGTTTTTAAAAAATCCACGTTCATGGATAGTCCTTGAAAAATATTTTTAAAAAATCCACGTCCATGGATAGGTCTTGAGAAATTATTTTTAAAAAATCCACGTTCATAGATAGGTTTTGAGAAAATATTTTAAATAAATCCACGTTCATAGATAGGTCCTGAGAAAATATTTTTAAAAAATCCACGTTCATAGATAGCCCTCGAAAAAAATATTTTAAAAAATTCAGGTTGATAGAAAGTCCTTAAAAGATGCTTTTCTAAAATCCAAGATCACAGATAGTCATCGAAAAAATATTTAAAATAAATGCCTGAAAAATATTTATAAAAAATCCACATTCAAAGATAGTCCTTGAAAAAAAAAAATTAAAAAAACTCTACGTTCTTAGATGGTCTTTAAAAAATATTTTTAGCAAATCCACGTTCACAGAGAGCCATCGAAAAAATATTTAATAAAATCAACGAATATAGGTAGTCCTCAATTTTTTTTAAATCAACGTTCATAGATAGTTCTAGAAAAAAATGTTTCTAAAAAAATCCTTGTTCATAGTAGGCCCTGGGAAATATTTTTAAAAACTCCACATTCGCAGGAAGTCCTTGAAAAATGTTTTTTAAAAAAATCCACGTTCATGGATAGTCCTTGAAAAATATTTTTAAAAACATCCACGTTCATGAATATTCCTTGAAAGATATTTTTAAAATTATTTTTTATATTTTGGCCCTATTAGTCCTTGAAGTCCTAATTTCTATCACACCAAAAATTGTTTGTGTCCTCCTCGTTTTTTTTTTTTTTTTGCACAAACTGCACGTTTTTATAGAACGAGTTGAGTATATTGAATTTATTTAATTAAGGGTTCCTTTTTCCACCATCCAGTTAAAGGACATACGCAATCACATGGACATACACGCACACACACACACATTGGTAAATACTCCAAAAAAAGGGGGACACTATTTATATGAGTGTTGATAAATGTGGCCATAAAACCGAGAGTATGAATATTCAGTGAAAGCCATTTTCAACATAGTAGTATTGGTCCATGGGAGAGATGTCCTTTTGTGAATGAGACATATATGTCTGTGTGTGTGTGAGTGCGTGTATATGACATGGTGGGTTACATATCATGCCACTATTTATTAATGTTTGTTGGCCCGTTTTTTGCTTTGGTTTGGCCAAGGCATCGCCATGTTTGGTGTCCACAATATTTACGCCAGTATTGAAATTAAGTCCTGTCCGGCCTCCAAGGAAAAAGGCTATAGAAATGCTCAATGACTTTATTTTCCAAAAAATTGTTTTTGCGTCGGTAATTTTTTTTTTTCGGCTGTAGTGGCCCAGTGTTTCCGTTTTCGTAATTTTTTACAATTTGATTTGCCTTCTTAAAACTGTAGCGAGAAGGGAGGGGGGATAAAGGGGGAGTGAGAGCCTGGGGGCTACCTTGCAATAATGATGACTGACCATGTCCATAGCTGTTCGGGTTTCCCATTCATTTGCTCTATGTGTGCGGTCAAAAGTAGTTTCAATAGTTTTGGGTCTGCTGGTCTGCCTCTCAAGAGTCGTCCTGCCATGTCCTGGTATTTTCAAGTGTGGAGTCTATTATCGGGAAGGGGTGGTGGCATTTTTGCCGTTGTTGACTTCCGTTTTTTACTTCAACTATTCTTGTGGTTCAATGCGGATGTTCAAATGTTTTGGTTGTCCGGACACCCGCTGTCACTTGGGTATTTTGCAGTTGGTCTCAAAGGCAGGCTGGTTAACTGTCTGTCTGGCTGGCTGGTTGGCTGCCTGGCCTTCTCGACCAGGTTGTAATTTGTCTTTTCATCCATAAAGTGTGGAATTGAAACATTGTATTTTTCAATGATGGCTGGATGGTGGCTGGTTCTTTGGTGGGGCAAATGACCAAATGGCTTGGTCGCCCTACTCCCTTGAAGTGAAAATTCAAAATTTATTTTTGTTGGAATCACATGTTATTAAGAGCACAATAAGAGAAAGAGAGAGGGAGAGAGACAAACAGCAAATGAGGAGTCGAAGATGTAATACAGCTTTTGAGCTCCAAAATTTCGATGTCCTGTGGCAGCAGGAGTTGCTCGCCTTCCCAATTTTTGGTCTTTGGAGACAAACGGTTGTCAGAAATTCAGCTTGAATTGCTTTGTATGTCATGTGTTTTTGTTGTTTTATTTTTACGATGTTGTTGTTGGTTTATTGTTTTATATTTTTTGGAAAGTTATGAAATCATTTTTGTTGCCGGTCGGTCGGCCGGTCATTTTCTGCATTATTCTTTGAATGTTATTGTTGTTATTTCAATATTGTAAAGGTGTCCTTTTTTCCGTTTTCTGTTTTTTTGGTGGAGGGAGAAAAGGGTTGGTGCAGCTTTCTAAAATACAGTGGAATATTTGAAAATAAAAAAAAATATTAAAAAAATTGTTGGTCCTTAAAAAAAATATTAAAAAAAAATCCCCGCATTTGTTGGTCTTTAAAAAAATATTTAAAAAAAATCCCCGCCATTTGTTGGTCTTTAAAAAAATATTTTTAAAAAAATCCACGACTTCTTTTGCTCCTTGAAAAAATTTATTTTTAAAAAATTCACGCCTATTGTTGGTCCTTAAAAAAATATTTTTAAAAAATCCTCGCCAGCACTGGGTCTTTAAAAATTATTTTTTAAAAATCCATGCCTGTAATGGGTTATTAGAAATTATTTTTTAAAAATTCACGCCTTCAGTTGGTTTTTAAAAATTATTTTTTAAAAATTCATACCTGTACTGGGTCCTTAAAAATTATTTTTTAAAAATTCACGCCTTTTGTTGGTCCTTAAAAAAATATTTTTAAAAAATCCACGCCTGTTGTTGGTCCTTAAAAATTATTTTTAAAAAATCCACGCTTCTTCTGGGTCCTTAAAAATTATTTTTAAAAAATCCACGCCTGTTGTTGGTCCTTAAAAATTATTTTTAAAAAATCCACGCTTCTTCTGGGTCCTTAAAAATTATTTTTAAAAAATCCACGCTTCTTCTGGGTCCTTAAAAAATTATTTTTAAAAAATCCACGCTTCTTCTGGGTCCTTAAAAATTATTTTTAAAAAATCCACGCTTCTTCTGGGTCCTTAAAAAATTATTTTTAAAAAATCCACGCTTCTTCTGGGTCCTTAAAAAATTATTTTTAAAAAATCCACGCTTCTTCTGGATCCTTAAAAATTATTTTTAAAAAATCCACGCCTGTTGTTGGTCCTTAAAAATTATTTTTAAAAAATCCTCGCTTCTTCTGGGTCCTTAAAAAATTATTTTAAAAAATCCACGCCTGTTGTTGTTCCTTAAAAAATTGTTTTAAAAAATCCACGCCTTTTTTGGTCCTTTGAAGGACTAATAAAAATAATCTGTTATCCCACTGTTAATTCCATGGCCAAAAAACTGTCAAATACCCCTTTCTACACCACCCCACCATCCAAAGGACATCCCCTCCACATGACCGCCCGTCAGCCATTCCGTCAGTCACATACAGATATGAATAATTAATAACCGAAGCAATGAAGTTGAATTCTCAACTGGACCACAACAGCCAAAAAAGTAATAATTGGCAAAAATACCAAAAAAGAGAGGACACATCAAACAGCCGAACGACTGGCGAACCCCCCTCCGAATCTCGGCAGTTTCTGCTGGTGTCCTTTACGTCCAGGGTTTTCTCTATATATACATATATTGTTTTGAATATTATTTCTCTCAATGTTTTGAGGCGAAGCCTTTCTTGCTCGTGTTATTTTTTTGGTGAAGCCAAGCGTTCCAAATTGGTCGACAATGCAGTAAAATAAGAAAATGACAAATATATTTGGATAGCAAAATGGAAGGCAGGAATATGAAATCGAAGCAGAAAAAAAAAAATTGAAACAAATATGAAAAATTTCAGATTTCTAAGATAAAGACAAAAATAGTTAAAAAATCAATGTTGATCCTTTGATCCTTAAAAAAAAAAATATTTTTAAAAACCCTTGGGTTTTTATATTTTTTTTTTTTGCAAAAGCTTGGTTCATGGTTCAGTTAGCTCTTGGTTTAAAAAAATTGATCCCACGTTAATATTTTTTTTTTTTTGAAAAATTAAAAAAATCCTCTCTGGCCTTTTGGTCCTTGAAGAAATATATTTATTTTTTTAATTCAACTTCCTTTTCCAGCATCTTAGAAATTTCCCACCACCCTTTATCTGTGACTCTGCTGCCTACTTCATGGAGACCACAAATCACCCATTATGGTCACATACACGCACACATTCACATGCTATGCATAAACATGTTTAGATGACAACAACCTATCTTCTCGGCTGATGAGGCATTGAACGACGAACGCCTATCTCTCTCTCCCCCGCTCGCTCTTTGTACAAATATTTTTAATTATGATTTTGTTTTTTAGAAAATTTTTATGGCTTTTAATTAACGTGACTAATAAAATTTTGGGTTTTTTTTTGCCGAAAGAAGGTTGTCGTCCGGGTGGTTGAAATGTCTTTGCGCCTAAAAGCCTGCAATGCAAAGCAAGTCGCTTGAATAAACAAAACATTAGATACATGTTGGAAAATTTTACGCGCCTTACATGCATACGCAAATGATATTTATGTAAATTATAACAACCCTTTCGACGGGAGTTAGATAGATATGTATGTGTATTTACACATGTTCATTTATGTGTGAACCAAAGGAATAATGTGTGTTTGTGCGTGTGCATGTGGGCAATGATGATCATTTTCTGGAACATAAACAAATCTTGGGAGAGTATACACGATAGATGTGTGTGTTTGAATATAATATTAAAATTAAGTATGTTTCGAATAAGTGTGGGAAGGGGGTTGGGTATGGTATCAACTTTTGAATACCCTACCTTGAATAAATCCCAATAACCAGTATATGTCTCAGGGACGACCCATGATAACTTTAGACTATTTTCTAATGGTAGTTTACACATCATGCTAAAGTCATATGTAAAATGAGATTTTTTAATTGTGAGATAATTTATGGCATGCTTTTAGGCACTTCCGCACAATTTTGTAACCGAAATGAAAATCTTTGTTTTTTAATTGTGAGATTATTGTATAGCATATTTTTAGGGATTCCTTTCTTCAATGGTGAGATTATTTTATAGCATACTCTTAGGCGTTCCACACACAATTTTGTTACCGAAATGAAAGCTTTTTTAATTTTAAGACTACTTTGTAACATACTTTTAGGCGTTCCACGATAACTTTGTAACAGACATCAAAACTATATGAGACTATTTTATAGCAAACTTTTAGGCGCCTTTACAATATTAGAGCAAAATTAAAAACTCTTCGTTTTTTAAATTTAAAATTAATTTTAGTATAATTTTAGAAGTCGTTTTTCAAATTATAAAATTATTTTATCGCATACTTTTGGGCGTTCCATTACAGTTTTGTAAACGAAATTAACTCTGTTGTTCTTTTTAAGATTTTTAGGTTATTTTATAGCAAACTTTTAGGCGCTCCCCCAAAAATTCTGTAACAGAAATTAAAACTTTTCTTTTTTAATTTTTGAAACTCTTGGTCTTTTTAATATTCTGAGATTATTTCATAGCATACTATTGGGCGTTCCGAAATGAAAACTCTTGATTTTTAAAATTTTGAGATAATTTTTAGCCTACGTTTAGAGGTTCCGCACAATTTTGTAACAGAAATAGAAGCTATTGGTGTTTTAAATTTTGAGATTATTTTATAGCATTTTTTTAGGCGTTCCGAAACGAAAACACTTGATTTTTAAAATTGTGAGATTATTTTTAGCCTACTTTTAGACGTTCCGAACCATTTTGTAAATAGAAACTATTGTTTTTTTTTAATTTTGAGATTATTTCATAGCATACTTTTTGGCGTTCCGAAATTAAAACTCTTAATTTTTCAAATTGTTAGATTATTTGTAGCCTACTTTTAGATGTTCCGCAAAATGAAATAGCAACTCTTGTTCTTTTTAAAATTTTGAGATTATTTTATAGCATACTTTTGGGCGTTCCGAAATGAAAACTCTTGATTTTTCATATTGTGAGATTATTTTTAGCCCACTTTTAAACGTTCCACACCATTTTGTAACAGAAACAACAATTTTTAAATTTTTTTAAAATTTGAGATTATTTTTAGCATACTTTAAGGGGTTCCGAAATGAAAACTCTTGATTTTTAAAATTGTGAGATTATTTGTAGCCTACTTTTAGACGTTCCGCACCATTTTGTAACAGAAACAACAATTTTTAAATTTTTTAAAATTTGAGATTATTTTGTAGCCTACTTTTAGACGTTCCGCAACATTTTGTAATAGAAATAGAAACTATTTAAATTTTGAGATTATTTTATAGCATACTTTTAGGCTTACCGAAACGAAAAATCTTGATTTTTAAAATTGTGAGATTATTTTTTTTGCCTACTTTTAGACGTTCCGCACCATTTTGTAATAGACACAACAATTTTTATTTTTTTTTATTCTGATATTATTTTATAACATACTTTTGGGCGTTCACTCACGATTTTGCAAACGAAATGAAAATTCTTTGGATTACATATATGGGTATGCATATGATTCTAAGAAGACTTTCTGCTTTCCTGATTCTTCCCAAAGACCCTTTAAAATTCCTTTAGACATTTGTCCCCAAAATGGAAACCCAACTCTCCAACCATTTTCGGGTAGGGTACCTCCATTTGAAAAAAAAAAATTAAAATCAAACCATTGAACTCATCATCACCCTTTTTCATTTTCATTATGGAACGAAAAAATTAAGCATCAAGAAGCATTGGCTAAATTCGCGCACACACACACACATTGACCAAACATGTGTGAATTACACACACACACACTTACGAATGATATGATAAATAATTAAAAAAAAGAAAATGTTTATGGAAATTCCAACAACAACAACGCCACTGAAGACAGCCTCAAATGAAAAACCTTATCACTTTGTGATGGAAACCCAGCAGCAGAGGAGCAGGGGATGGACAGGAGAAGCTTTATGGCCTTAAAATAACACAACTCGCTCACGCACCCATACACACATACACACATGTGTACAACACACATGCAAACATTTTCCAAATGAATTGTAAGGCAAATAACGACGACGCCGCCCCCACCCACCATCATCACCATTATCCTACCGCTGAAAGAAAGAAAAAAAAAAAAGAAAATTATGCGAATGAAAATGTATCTCTGTGGCTTTTTACAAATGCATAAAACTGATTACAATAATAATAATAATAATTTTTAAAATTTATGTTATAAGCAAAACAAAAAACCAACACACACACACATACACACCCACAAATGGTTGTAATAATGGAAGCCACCACACACACATATGATGTTGCTGTAACAGCCGTTTAAAGCTAACGCAAGGTGTGCATTATGATAAGCAGCTCCTGAGAAAAAAACACACGTTTACAACAACAACAAGCGCTAACGCCACCCTGGACCTGGCACTTGGCGCTCATAACTCAACGCTTCCAAGTTGGGTTTTTTTCTTTGTTTTTTTTTCATCTCAGCTCAACTCGACATCAGTATCAGAATTAGCTTAAGCAATAAAGTAGGAGAGATAAGGCGTACAGTGGCCCAAATTACGAAGTTCAAATACCGAATTTAAAACAATTCCGGTAAATAATGTCTCTAAAATCATCAAAATACCGAATATCGGAAGGTACCGTTATATGGGGGCTATACTAAGGCGTGGACCTGCATGGACAATTTTCCCTCATAGGCTGTAGTATCCACTACGAACTTCAAATGCGAAATTTGAATCAATTCCGGTGATTAGTGTCGCTAAAATCATTAAAATACCCAATATCGGAAGGTACCGTTATATGGGGACTATACTAAGACGTTGACCTGGAAATACAATTTTTTGTCTTAGGCTGTAGTATCCATTTCGAGCTTCAAATACCAAATTTGAAACAATTCCGGTGAATAATGCCACAAAAATCATTAAAATACCGAATATAGGGAGGTACCGTTATATGGGGGCTACACGAAGACGTGGACCTGCACAGACAATTTTCTGTCATAGGCTGTAGTATCCATTACGAACTTCAAATGCGAAATTTGAAACAATTCCGGTGAATAATGTCGCTAAAATCATTAAAATACCGAATGTCGGGAAATACCGTTATATGGGGGCTACACGAAGACGTGGACCTACAAAGACAATTTTCTGCCTTAGGCTGTAGTATCTATTGCGAACTTCAAATACCAAATTTGAAACAATTCTGGTGAATAATGTCGCTAAAATCATAAAAATACCGAATATCGGAAGGACCGTTATATGAGGGCTATACGAAGACGTGGATCTGCACAGACAATTTTCTGTCATAGGCTGTAGTATTCATTACGAACTTCAAATGCGAAATTTGAAACATTTCCGGTGAATAATGTCGCTAAAATCATTAAAATACCGCATATCGGGAGGTACCGTTATATGGGGGCTATACGAAGATGTGGACCTACATGGTCCATTTTTAATACCAAAAGTCCTGCAGACCTAATACACATTTGGGTAAAATTTTATCAAACTACTTCACTTCGTTCGGAAGCTAGTGTGATTTCCACAGGCGGACAGACGGACGGACATCCTAAATCGACATAGAATTTTATATTTCGAGGTGTTAAAAACGGAATGATAAACTTAATATATCCTCTATACTACTATGGTGGAGGCTATAAAAATGATCCTAGTGGCGGCTAATGATGGATAACTCTCTTGATTGGGCTCGGATGAAGCTCAAAATAGCAAATATTGGTTGAAACCCCACTGCGGATAAAAATTTTGGTGGTGGATAATTTAAAAAAAATCGAGAAAAATCGATTTGAGGTCTGGGATAATTCTGCGGCTAAAAGTATACGACATGGAAAAGGCATTGGGTTCTCAAAAAAAAAAAAAAAAAAAACTTGTATAACTCCGTGGATACAAAACAAGGCTCGGATATTAATTAAAATAACAATAACAATGCTCTGGATATCAATGCGGATAGACATTTAGGGTCATGAATAATATTTAAAAATGAAAAAGTACTGATCGGAGTTCTCGGATAATGATGTGGATAAAAATATACGATGCGGATAATACACAAAAATTATTAATAATACCTTGGATAACTCAGTGGATAAGAAATATGGCTCGGATAATAGTAAAAATGGCAGTCAATAGTCTGGATAATAAAGCGGATGAATATATGGAGCTCGAATATTGAAAAATGGTCGGATTCAGTAATTCCTTGGATAATACAATAGAAGATGGAAATATTTAATTTTTTTAATTTGTTATTGACCTTATTTTGATTCTGGATTTCTCCTTTGAGCCACTGTCCTCCCCAATTGCTAAATTGCAGTGGTACCCCGTTTATTAAATAGCTCCCGTTGCTACTTAGCTTAGCTGCTGCCTATGTATGTTCTTTTTTTTCGGCTACAATATTTCCCGAAAAACATGCACGCCTAAAAGTCGACTATTAAAAAAACTGGTTTTTCGGCAGGCGCACAGTAACAACACCAACAACGGCGCTAAGGCACTGCGACAAAGGAGATGATGCCATTGCTGCCGCTGCTGCTCCTGATGAGTTTGCATTTAAATCATAACAGATCCTTTTAATGGTTCACCTAAAAAATGTATAAACCATTAAGTATGTGTGTGCGTGCGTGCATGTGTGTGTGTGTTGCATTTACTCATATGCCAGCCAGATTACAAAAAAAAAATGATACAACAACACCAACAACTACACCAAATGCCTGTAAGAAAATTCCCTTATGAGCTATAAATACGAAACAGTTTTTGTGGTGAGGCTGTGCAGTTTCTTTATGCAAATTAAATGTTGTTTGAGAATGGGAGAGAGGGAGGGAGAGAGAGGGAGGGAGAAAGAGCGAGAAAAAATATTATTTTAATGGCTTTCTATGTGCCTGTGTGTTTGGGGAGGCCTACCTGAGCAAAACATCTGTAAGAGGCGTGTAAGAAGCTTTGCTCCCGCTATTGTAAATATTCCGAGAGATAAGCTTCAAATGTAGGAAAATTAGAAGCTGAAAGAGGGATTTAATTGTTTTCTGTTATTATTATATTTTTTGAAAATATTCGATATGGGAAAGGGGGGAATAGGGAGATGGGTCAAAGATAAAAATAGTTTTATGCAAAAATATTTTTTTGACAAAAAATCTTTAATTAATTAAATAAAAGAAAGGGACATGGGTCAAAGACAAAAATAATTTTTATAAAAAAAAATATTTTGACCAAAAATCTTTAATTAATTAAATAAAAAAAGTGTTCCTTTTTTTTGGATTCAAAGGAACCGGAATCTGGGTAAGCATTTCTTACAGATTTCAAGTTGGAGGAGATTATTTATTTATTGGGAGAGTTGAACTGAATAGGGAAGAGAGTGAATCAATCAGTTTTTATACCCTCCACCATATATAGTATGGAGGGTATATTAAGTTCGTCATTCCGTATGTAACTCCTCGAAATAATAACTTAAGACCATACAAAGTATAAATATCAGCGTAAAATTCTAAGACGATTTAGCAATGCCCGTCCGTCCCTCTGTCCGTCCAAAACGAATAAATTTTTCAATGGATTTGTCTGAAAATCCACACAAGGAGTTCTTTCTGAGTATTTTGTCCACCTGCCCCCCCTCTGGGTCCAGATATCGCATATCCCCATGAAGCGGGACCCCTCGATATACGGTATGTTGATGATATTTCACATTTTTCAATAAGTTAAGTTTAAAATAAGTTCCTTCTGAGTACTTTACTTCCTGGAAGAGGATTGTCTACATAGGTCCACGATATCGTATAGCCCACATACATACATTCATTGAATATTTTTCAATGAACGTATCTGAAAAACCACACAAGGACCTCTTTCTGAGTACTTTGCCCCCTGGAAGAGTACTGTCTATACAGGTCCACGATATCGTAAAGCACCAATACAACGCTATCCCCCGATATTCGGTATTTTGATGATTGTAGCCACATTTTTTAATGAAATTGTCTGAAAATCCAAACAAAAAAATTTTTCTGAGTACTTTGCCCCTAGCAGAGGATTGTCTGTATGGGTCCACGATATCGTATAGCCCCCATACAGAGGTACGCCCCGATATTCGGTATTTTGATGATTGTAGCCACATTTTTCAATGGAATTGTCTCAAAATCCCCACAAGAAGTTCTTTTTGAGTACTTTACCTCCTGACAGAGAATTGTCTGTATAGGTCCACGATATCGTATAGACCCCATACAAAGGTACCCCCCGATATTCGGTATTTTGATGATTATAGCGACATTATTCACTGGAATTGTTTCTAATTTGGTATTTGAGGTTCGCTATTGGTACTAAAGTCTGTGACTGAAAATTGTCTATGCAGGGCCAGGTCTTCGTATAGCCCCCATATAACAGTACCTCCCTATATTGGGTGTTTTGATGATTTTAGCGACATTATTTATCGGAATTGTTTCAAATTTGGTATTTGAAGTTCGTAATGAATACTACAGCCTAAGTTAGAAAATTGTCTGTGCAGCTCCACGTCTTCGTATAGCCCCCATATAGCGGTACCTCCCGATATTCGGTATTTTGATGCAGCCTGTGACAGAAAATTGTCTGTGCAGTTCTAGGTCTTCGTATAGAACCCATATAAAGGTACCTAGCGATATTTGGTATTTTGACGATTTTAGTTACAACATTCACCGAAATTGTTTGAAATTTCGTATTGGAAGTTTCTAATAGGTATCACAGCCTGTGATGGAAAATTGTCTATGCAGATCCAGGTCTTCGTATAGCCCCCATATATCGGTACCACCCGATATTCGGTATTTTCTTGATTTTAAGGCTATTATTGACTAGTATTTTTTCAAATTTTGTAGTTAAATATTGAAATGGCCTAGGCCAGATCTTGCCTATGCCGGTCCACGTCGTAGTATAGACCCCAATATAAATTAAACTACCTATATTTTATGATTTTTACCAGTATTTTTTTTCAGTGTATGTTTTTAATTTCTAAATTCTTTACAAATATTTTAGGGCATTGAAAGTTGTGTGGTGAGGAGGGAAGAGAGGGAACGAATTCTAAATTAAAAAAAAAAATTAATCTTAAAAAGGCCCGAAATTCTTCGTTCCCCAAAAAAATTTTTTTTGGTTAAAATCTTTTTAAAATTTTCAAGAAAAATAAAATTATTTAGAAAAAAAAAATTAAAAAATTATTTTTTTATATATTTTAAAAAGGCCCTAATTTTTCTGTTTTCCTATTTTTTTTTTTGTTTCCGGCATAATCAAACTTTCAAAAAAATAAACACATTTAAGAAAATAAAAAAAATGATTCTTGATTCCGCAAAATCTTTTTAAAAATGCCTGAAATTCTCCGTTCTCCGTTCTTTTTTCTAAATTCGGTACTATAAAGGTTAAAAAAAAACCGGAGAATTTCGGGGCTTTTAAAAAGAGTCTTCGGAATCAAGAATCGTAAAAAATTTTTTTATTATTTTTTTTTTTAATTTTATTATGCCGGACATGAAAAAACAGGAGAACAGAAAAATTCGGGCTTTTTTTAAAATATATAAAAAAAAATAATTTTTTAATTTTTTTTCTAAATAATTTTATTTTTTTGAAAATGTGATTGCTTTATCCCTTTATTGTTGTTTTTATAAAAACAACGTTTGTTTATTAGTGGAGAACGATGGTAATGTTTACCAGGGGGTAAGGCAGGGAATACCTAGATTTCGGAAAAAGCCACCAATCCTCATCAGTCCCCTTGTTTTTTGTCTGGGATATTCTCCCAGAAGTTATTTTAAAAATAACTTCTATGACAAAAAACTTTTTTTACCCAAGTGTTGCAAAATGGTCAGGCTTTATCCCTTTATGGTTGTTTTTATAAAAACAACGTTTGTTTATTAGTGGAGAACGATGGTAATTTTATCCAAAAAAAAAATTTTTTTGGAATCAAAAATCTTGATCTTTTTATCCAGTACTATAAACATTAATTTTTTTTTTGTATTTATTATTGTTCCGGATTGTACAAAGAAAAAAACTGGGGAACGAAGAATTTCGGGTCTTTTTAAAATTTATTTTTTTTAATTGAGAAGTTTTTTTATTGTACCGGAATAAAAAAAAGAAAAATATTTGGGAATGGAGAATTTCATTATTTTTTAATTTTTAATAAATATAAATATTATAAATTTTCTATTTTTTTAATTAATTTTTTTTAAATTTTTAAATTTAAAAAAACATTTTTTTTCCAAAAATTTGACAAAAACTGATTTTCCCCTCTCTTCCCTCCTAACTTCAACTCTGCCAATTAATAAAAAAATCTCCTCCAACTTTAAATCTTCAAGAAATCCTTAGCCAGATTCCACTTCCTTTGAATCCTGAACTGCAAGAAATCTTCTCATAACTTCCCAACACTCGCTTTTGGTGTTTCAGCCTCCAGGCCCAAAATTATATTGGAGTTAATGAACTGTTACATAAAATATTTTAATTGCAATTGTTTACAAAAATATTCTCCCATACACAATTGAATTGGGAGAAAATCAAGTTGTTCTTATGGGAGGAGGCAGGATGCTGTTGCCGTAGCTGTTGAGGTGTGAATTATTAGCGTTAGTCGTTTAAAAATTTCGCCTCGACCGAACAGCTGGTAAAACTTTGCAAATTGTTTTAGTCGAATCATATTGCCCTTTCTAAGGAGATTTACATCGATATCTGGAGAAAACTTATACTCAAGGGGGTGTGGGTGGAAGGGAGCTCGCAGAAGAGTTGAAATCGCACACGCAAAAAACCGCCTCCGGCCAGTTGGCACCAAAAGATATACGCCAATGACTTGGCTGGCTGGGTGATGATGACTCTGACGACAACAATGGAAAATACGTGTTTCCAACGCCAGTGAAGCTTATTAAAGGGTAATGAGATTGTTAATTTTCCAAAGTCAGGGGCAGAGAGGGAGATGGGGAGGGGGAGGAGATTAATTCTATTTGTGGAATCTGTTGAATTACCATTATTAGGCTTGGAAACAAAATGAAAAAAAGCAATGGTGGAAAGTTATTGATACGAGTTTTTGGAAAAACCAGATGTGTGTGGTTTCGGCGCTGGATTTGAATTTCCCCATAAAAATAAATGCGTTTTTAACCACAACAACAAAACTCTAAAATTTCCAGCCATGTTATTTACGATAATGTCAATATTTTGGTGAACAAGTTCTGTGGCGATAATAAGTTTTTGTCATTAAAAAAAAAAAAAAAAAAAAAAAAGTGAAGAAAGGGTTCTGCCAAATAATTATCATTACAATAAACATAATTTGAAAGTTCTTCAAGGCAAGCGAAGGGGGAAGGGGGAGTGTAATAAGAAATATAGCCATACCATCAGCTGAACTAAGCCATCATTGGAATTACTTGCAAGACATCATTGATGGCAGTCAGCCATTCAGCCGACCTGCCACCAAGACAAGACATCTCGCCTTCAAGACAACCGCCTCACGGCCTCTGGGGGGTAATTAAATAGCAGCGGGGATGGCAGGACGGCCAACAATGGTGTCAGCAACTCAAGATCAAATTCGATTTTCTCTTAAATGTAAGAAATATTTTTTTCCAACACCCCTTTCGGCCACCCTTCTGTTGTTCAAATTACCAAAGCCAAAGGGGAACGGGGTGGGGTGTGAGTAATGAGCTGGTTAGGGGAATTTTTTTTTTTGTTTTTGGTTGTTGTGGTAACTTTTCGCGGTTGCTAGACGCTGGCAAAATTAACACCCAATTCAAATAGGAGCAGTCGTGGGAAGTATTTTTCGGGACATAATATTAAGAGAAGGGATGGGAGTAGGTCCTTCCGGCCGTCTATCCATGTATTTTTGTCAACAAAATGCAGGTAAGATTTATTTTCCGATTCAGATAAAATTTTCCAAACAATATTTGGTTGGGCCCAAGGACGAACCCTATTGAAACCGGTGATAATCGGTTCAAATTCGGATTTAGCCCCCAAATATATCTTCAACCGATTAGGGGGTAAAATATGCACCAAATAGCCAATATCACTCCAAATGACCTGAATTTTGGCACATCCAATCGAATTCAGCCTAAAAGCAAATACATCAAATCTGAAGAAAATCGGTTCAGATATAACTATAGCTTCCATATATATATGTTTCGTCCGGATTTGGGGTTTTAAGTGCCTCACATGCGTAATATGCACTCCACAAGAATGATATTTGGTAACCGATAACTTATGGAGTCCAAAAAAAAAATACCTCCGACAAATTTTATGGAGATCGGATCAGATTAGGTTATATCTCCAATACATATATTTTTCCGATATCAGGTTTATTGTGCGCCAAATGGCTGATATTAGCCCAAATTGATTTAATAACAGCCATTTTTTTTCTCTCCAAATGGTTGGTATCGGCCCAAATGAACTAAATTGTGGTACTTCCGACGGAATTCAGCCAAAAAGCAAGTGCTTCAAATTTGGTGAAAATCGGTTCAGATATAGCTAAAGACCCCATATACAGGGTGAGGTAAAAAAACTGCAACAAAGTCAAAAGCCATAATTTTGATTTTTTAAAATTTTTTTTTTTTGGATGAAAGCAAAAAATTCCGACATTTTCCGACATAGCATTAAATTTGAGAATAAGTTTAGATTTGTTCGAATTGGTCACCTTAGGCACGAATGATGGCCCTTAAACGGCCAATGAAACCGAATTGCTAACCTTTGGCACGAATTATGGCCCTTAAACGGCCAATGAAAACGTCACACGCTGCGCGAATGTTGCTCTGCGTTATTTGGCCCATTCCCGGCGAAGCGCTTGCTTGAGGTGATCGACACTTTGGTATTTTTTTGGGGCCAACCTTGCTTTCCAAAATACTCCAGACACAATAGACCAAGGGATTGGTATCCGGAGATTTTGGTGGCAAATGGGCACTGGAAATGAAGCGAGGAACCTCATCTTGAAACCATTCTTGGGTAGCGGTGGCGCGCTGAGCGCGACGGTGCTGAGTCCTGTATCTGGAATGTCCAAGGTCTGCTGCCAAAATGTTTGCATGCCCAAAGCTTTAATACAACCTCCAGAATATTTTCGCATTAATATTTGGCATTTATTCTGATGCCACGGTCGATTAAATAGAGGGGAGAGCGACCATCGTCTGTTATGGCGGCCCACACCATCACCATGTCCGGCGCTTGAGTTCTGGTGGCCAACCGAAGGTGCACTTTTTCAGCTGACCTATTTGGCAAGTAAGCGTCGATAATTTTGTTTTTTTACAAACAGCTGGACAACGAATGTCATCGGAATCTCATCGGAGAAAACCAAATTCGGCAGTTCACCACTTTCGGCCAAGCGAAGCATCTCTTTCGCTCTTTTGAGTCTGTTTTCTTTCTGTTGCGGTGTAAGTTCATGCACTTTTTGGAATTTCAATGGCTTTACCCCGAGCTCATTTTTCAATATTTGCCGAATGGAATATTGCCATATGTTCAGCTCACGAGCCAATTTTTCAGCCTCTGTGGCGCGGTTTAAGATCAAGTAGGGTCGCTTTATTTTTCGAACCATTTCTGCTGATGTTGCTGTTTTCTTACGTCCACCTCCTTGGCGGATACTGGGGCTGCGCTACCATAATCGCGGTAACGAGCGATGGTACGAGACACAAAAGATTTATTCACACATTTAAATGCTGGAGAGCTCTAACGATAGTACCAGAAGGAATGGACCGATATATTCCATCTTTAAAGCAGATCTTTTGTTAGTAGAAATAGTGAGTTGTTCGATATATGAAGAGAAGCGGACGATTATTTCGGATTTTATGATCGTTTTTGGGTTATTCAAAAATTTGACCCTTTATGGGAGAGGTATCAGAAGAAGTTGTCCGATCTTCACCATATTTATAACAGATCTTGTGCTGATAGGAATACTGGGATGTACCAAGTCCGAATGAAAACGGATATTAATTTCGCGTTATTAGAGCTTTCCGATATTCAAAATTTTGACCCTTTGTGGGGGAGGTACCAGAAGGAGTGTCCCGATATATACCATCTTCACAACAGATCGTGTATTGGTAGAAATATTGAAGTGTGTAAAATATGAAGAGAATCGGTTGCTTATTTCGGATTTTATAATCGTTTTGGTTATTCAAAATGTTAACCCTTTGTGGGGAGGTACCAGAAGGAATGGCCCGATCTCTACCATCTTTATAACAGATTCTGTGCTGATAGAAAAATTGAGATGTGCCAAGTCCGAATGGAATCAGATGTGAATTTCGCGTTTTAGGAGCTTCATGGATATTCAAAATTTTGACCCTTTGTGGGGGAGGTACCAGAAGGAGTGAACCGATATATCCTAACTTCACACCCGAATTTGTATGGGTTGAAATATTGAGAAGTGTGAAATATGAAAAGAGCAGGATGCTTATTTTGAATTTTATTAACGTTTTGGTTATTCAAAATTTTGACCCTTTGTGTGGGAGGTACCAGAAGGAATGGTCCGATCTCTACCATCTTTATGACAGATTCAGTGCTGATAGAAATATTAAAAAGTACCATGTCCGAATGAAAACGGATATTAATTTCTCGTTATTAGAGCTTCCCGATATTCAAAATTTTGACCCTTTGCGGGAGAGTTACCAGAAGTAGTGGACCGATGGATTCCATCTTAACACCAGACCTCAGGTTAATAAAAATAGTGATATGTATGTAATTTGAAGACAATCGGAATCTTACATCTCATTTTATAGGAGTTATAATTATTCAAAATTTTGACCCTTTGTGGGGGAGGTACTTGATGGAGTGGACCGATATTGTCATTTTCGCACCTGATCTAGAACTGGTGCAAATATTATGATTTGCAAAGTTAAAGCAAAAGAGGACAATCCTTTCTCTTTCTGCGCAGTAAAATAGTTTTTGAAAATTTTGACTCTTTGTGGGGGGAAGTACCAGAAGGAGTGGACAGATATATTCCATCCTCACACCAGACCCTGGATTAATGAAAATATTGTGAAAAAGGTAATTTCAAGACCATCGAACTCTGACATCACATTTTATAAGAGTTATAACTATTCAAAATTTTGACCCTTTGTGGGGGAGGTACTTGATTGAGTGGACCCCATATTGTCCATTTTCCAAGCTGACGTAGCACTGATGAAAATATTATGATTTTCAAAGTTGAAGCTAAATATGATGATCCTATCTCTTTCTGAGCAGTAAAATTTATTTTTTTGGAAATTCGATCTTTTGTGGGGGAGGTACCAGAAGGAGTGGACCAATATTGTCCATCTTCGAACTCGATCTACGTTTGATAATAATATTACGATGTAGCAAGTTTGTACCAAATCGGATACTACCTTCGAGTGTTATCGAGTCCACCATTTAGGCAGACAGACAGTCGGACGAACTCCCCAAGATCAACTCCAAATGCCTTGAAACTGATTTGGTCCAAAAAGACCTAGGGTCTAAAACCATTATTTCGATGAGACACGTTTTGGCCGCATCAAATGATTTATAACCTCTGAGGGTATTAAATTGCCCCATAGTTGGTCTTCTTTCCTCACCCTACACATCTCCTGCTGACATCTTAAATCGCTGTTTTATTGTAACATTTTCATGTAATCTCACTCCTTCATTGTCCCACCTCCCTCCACCTTCTCCATGGCTATCGGATAACTTTCTGATTTTTTTTTTGCTTCTCTATTTGGAATTCCAGTGTTCGATACTTAAGAAATCCTTTGTAATAACAGCTTTCTTTTAAAACAACCACAACCAACAGGTACACCTGGCTTAGCACTAACAAAAAAAAAAAAAATAGGAGAAGTTTGCACAAAATCGGATTGTCCTTTGAGGTCAATTATAGTCTGTGTAAATTTTGTCATTTTTATGTGAGCTACCAGAAGAAGTGGAACGACATTGCCCATCTTTGAACTCGATCTATGTTAGACAATAATATAACGATGTACCAGATTTCGACCAAATCGGATATTCCTTCGGACAGAAGGACGGACGGACACCCCTAGGTTAACTCCAAATGTACTCAGAATCTAAAACCTTTATTTCGATAAGCCAGGTTCATGATTTTTACCCTCTGCAGAGATAGCTGAGGTTATAATCAAAGAATATTGGTCTGTTGCCTTTAAAGTATGTCATTCAATGACTAATTCTGGATGTCTTCTCCATCTCCGCCCTCCATTTCCTATTGAAATCCTTACAATTTCTTAATTATTGAAAGTTTCGTACTTCGATGTAATTAAGAAATCCACTTAAATGTTGTGAAGATTATGAGACGGCCAACCAAACAATCAGCCAGCCAGCCAGCCAATGTTGCCATAGCCAATTTATAACCCCAACAACTTGCCTCTCTTTACTCAGATGACAAGCAAGGCTTTTAGTCTCCCCCCCCCCTCCAAATTCTATGCAACAACAGCAACACCATAATGGTAACAATGGCGAAATTCCTATGAATGTTGCTATTGTTGTTGTTGTTGTTGCTGGAGCTGCTGCCATAATAAGCCATTATTTGTACTTTTAAACTTTATTGGCAATATTGTGTTTTTGTGTTGACAATATTTCGACACTTGTTAAAGTTTTTTATCGCCTTATTAACTGATTTTTGTGGTGTCAATTTACCAAAAATGGCCAACAACACCAGCAAACACAAGGCCAACACAAAGCATGGCATAAGTAGCAACAACAACAATGAGAGAGAGAGAGAAAATAATTTTTTCCTCAAAGCCTTTAAATCGTTTCATCGGCAACACCCCGGCCTGATGTCTCGCCAAAGAAACGAAAGAAATTAAGGCATAAAATACTTTGGGACATTGTTTGGCCTGGAGTTCAGCAAGTTTTCCGAAAGAGCCCCAACTCCGAGTGGAAATTCATCCTTCACATATTTTTTTCTCCCACTTCCACTCTCTCTCTCCCACTCTATTTAGCCATTCACTTGAAAAAGTTTTGTAAAACATTGTTTTGTTTAAAAACAAAAGAATTTTTTTCTTTTGCTCTTGATAATGTTTAGTTATTTGAATCGAACCGAGACTCAGCTGTGCGGTGTGGGCTGGAGGGAAGGAGGTTGGTGAGGATATGCTGGTATTTAAAATGTTGTTTTAAAAGAAAGCTGTTATTACAAAGGATTTCTTAAGTATCGAACACTGTAATTCCAAATAGAGGAGAGAAAAAAAAAAACAATAATATTCAGAAAGTTATCCGATAGCCAAGGAGAAGGAGGGGAGGTGGTGCCATGAGGGAGTGCGATTACATGAAAATGTTACAATAAAACAGCGATTTAAAATGTCAGCAGGAAAATGTGCTAGGAGATGTGGAAGGAAAGAAGAAATTACCAACTATACCGGATTTTTATACCCTGTGCTATATGGCCACCATTTGATGCGCACAAAACGTGCCTAATCGAAATAATGGATTAAGACCCCAGATTTCTTTGGACCAAATCCGTTTCAGGACATTCGCAGTCGATCTAGGGGTGTCCGGCCGTCTGTTTGGCTGGTGTGCACGATAACTCTAGAAAGGGGAATCCGATTTTCGATATTACAATCAAATAGAGTTCGATTTAGGATATGGGCAATATCGGTCCACTTTTCTCGTACCTCCCCCCATCAAAAGGCCAATATTTTCATAGAAAATAATTTACCTTTCAGAAAGAGAAAGGATCATCAGATTCCCTCCAAACTTTGTAAATCCTTATATTCGTGACAGTGCAAGGTTAGGTGTGAAAATGGGTAAAATCGGGCCATTTATTCATGTACCTCCCTCACAAAGGGTCAAAATTTTGAATAATTTTAACTTTTATAAAATGTGATATAAAAGTCCGATTGTCTTCAAATTTAGCACATCTTACCATTTTTTCCAATACCTGATCTGGTATGAAGGACGAATAGAATTGGCCACTCCCTCTAGTACCTCCCCCACAACGGGTCAAAATTTTTGAATAATCATGAATCTCATAAAACGCAAATTGAGCATTCGATTCGTTTCAAACTCGGCACGTCCTAATATTCCCATCAGCACAAGATCTGGTATAAAGATAAAGTACATCGGGCCACTCCTTCATGTAGGGGCTTAAAATTTTGAATAATCCAAACGCTCATTTGATGTGAAAGAAACATCCGATTCTCTATAAATTTCACACATCCCAATATTTTTATTAAAGCCAAATCTGGTATGAAGGAGGGATAAATTGGTTCACTCCTTCTGGTACCTACCCCACAACGGGTCAAAATTTGGAATAATTTTATTTTTAATAAATTGCGAATTAAGCATCCGATTGAGTGCAAATTTCGCTCATTGCCATATTTTTGTTAACACAAGATCTGCTGTAAAGATGAAACATATCGGACCACTACCACTGGTACCTCTCCCACATAGGGGTCAAAATTTCGAATATTTATATCTCTAATAAAACGCGAAATAAGTATCCGATGATATTCAAATTTCACACATCTCAATATTTTCATAAACATAAGATCTGGTGTGAAGTTGGATCAGATCGGCTTACTGCTTCTGATACCTCCCTCACAAAGGGGTTGAAATTTTGATTACTTATATCTCTAATAAAACGCTAAATAAGCATCATATCCTCTTCATATTTCATACATCCGAATATTTTTAATAACACAAGATCTGGTGTGAAGATGGATTACATCGGTCTACTTCTTCTGGTACCTCCCTCAGAAGGGGGTTAAAATTTTGAATATTTATATCTCTAATAAAACTCGAAATTAGCAAACGGTTCTCTTTGAATTTTACAGATCTCAATACTTTTATTTACACATGATCTGGTGTGAAGGTGGGATAAATCGGTCCACTCCTTCTGGTACCTTCCCCACATAGGGGTCAAAATTTCGAATATTTATATCTCTAATAAAACGCGAAATAAGCATCCGATTCCCTTCAAATTTCACATATCGCAAAACCTCTACTAACACAAAATTTGGTGTGAAGGTGGAATAGATCGGTCCAATTATTCTGGTACCTCCCCCACATAGGGGTCAAAATTTTGAATATTTATATCTCTAATAAAACGCGAAATAAGCACACGATTCTCTTTAAATTTCATACATGCGAATATTTTTAATAACGCATGATATGGTGTGAAGTGGGGATATATCGGACCATTCTTTCTTGTACCTCTCTCACATAGGGGTCAAAATTTCGAATATTTATATCTCCAACAAAACGCGAAATAACCATCGACGATATTAAAATTTTACACATCTCAATATTTTCATTAATTTGAGATCTGGTGTCAAAGTGGAATAGATCGGCCCGCTCCTTCTGGTACCTCCCCCACAAAGAGGTTAAATTTTTGAATATTTATACCTCTAATAAAACACGAAATAAGCATCCGACGATATTCAAATTTCACACATCTCAATATTTTCATTAATATGAGATCTGGTGCGAAGGTGGAATAGATCGGTCCACTCCTTCTGGTACCTCCCTCAGAAGAGGGTTAAAATTTGGAATAATTATATCTTTAATAAAACGCGAAACAAGCCTCCAATTCTTTGCAAATTTCACATATCTCAATATTTTCATTGACATAAGATCTGGCTTGAAGGTGGACTAGATCAGTCCGCTCCTTCTGGTACCTCTCCCACAAAGGGGTTAAAATTTTGAATATTTATACCTCTAATAAAACGCGAAATAAGCATCCGATTTTCTTCAAAATTCACACATTGCAATATTTCTATTAACAGAAGTTCTGGTGTGAAAGTGAGAAATATCGAACCATTCCTTCTTGTACCTCCCCCACAAAGGGGTTAAAATTTTGAATATTTAATTCTCTAATAAAACTTAAAATAAACATCCGATTCTCTTCAAATTTCATATTTTAACACAAGATCTGGCGTGAAGGTGGTATAAATCGATCCACTCCTTGTGGTACCTTCCACATAAGGTGTAAAATTTTTAAATTAAATTTAAGGATTTATTTCATTCTTCGTTCCTCCAAGGTCCAATTTTCCCTGATCTTTTCAAAAAAAAAAAAAAAAAAAAAAAAAAAAAAAAACTGCCATTTTTCTCTTTTTCTATAATTAATTCTGAATATTTTTTCTTGCTCATGTCTTCTTAAATTGAACTTGAGTCTGGTTGTATCTCCAAAATTTCAAAATGCAAATCAAGGGGTGCCATCCCTCACCAATACCTTGTCCACAGAGTCCATATAAATATCTATACCTCAATATTGAGATACATAGCAATTTTTTATTTACATATTTTTCTCTCTCTCTCCCTCTCTCCAATTGCTTTGAAAATTTTACAAATACAACAACAATAACACCCTAAAAAATATGAAAAGTTTTATTAGTTTTGGTTGGGATACTCCTCCCGTCTCCTGCCTCGCGATATTGGCCTTTCGTATAGATTTTATTTGCCACCCATTTTGTTGCAATGGCGGAAATAACGCCATGGCAAAGAAGACGAAACATAGAAGCGAAAAAATAATAAAACTCATAAAAAAGCTCGAAAAAGCCAAAGAAATGCAATGATTACAAATGAGTTCATAAAAAAAAAATATGAAATAAACGTAGACAACTCTAGCAACGAAAGTAAGAAGAAGATGTAGTGGCGGCCAAAGGACTTCGATAGAGCGATAGATGCCAGCAACAAAGACAACTACATGCCAGCGCCCGCCTTCAATCATGGCCATTAAAGAAGTAAGCAATGATGATATACTACCCCCCAATCCATCCCCCCCATTATAACTCTTCCCTCAAAGGGATATATGGAGAAAAGTCCTTTAGTTATTCCCCGTAGAGGATGCCGCAGCTCAAAACTGAAACTCTAAACTTTTTTTTTTCCAGATACCTTTGGCTGGATTTATGATAGCCCAACGAATTCCTCACCATATTGAGTCGCCACTTGATGGGGCCTTGTTGGAATATTAAACTGAAATATATTTTTATTAACCCTCCCCCTCCTCCTCTCTGACCTTCTGTGCATGGCAATATTTCAATATTTGGTTGTTAGTGTTATCCTTCGCTTGGCGATTGCATCCACCACTAGCCGATTGTTACTATGGAAAACTTTTGAGTTTTAAATTAAAATATTTCAATGGTGCTGTTGTTGTTGTTTTTGTTTTATTGCCACAAATAAATCGTCGTAAACTTTAGATGAGGGAAGACGATTTAGATGAAAATTGGCCCGAAGGGAGTGAGCCAATGGATTGCTGATAAAAAAAATAGTGACAAGAGAAGGGACCTCTGAAGTTCTCCATTTTAGAGAAGAGCTTCACAGAGAATTTTTCTTGAATGTGGACCAACAGAGTGGGAATAACAGACCATTTTATATAGAATTTTTCCCAAGGAATTTTTAAAAAAATTTTTCCAAGGACCCTTTGACAATAAAGTAGATTTTTAAGAAATATTTTTTCAAGAGCCCTTAAGAAAATAGGAGATTTTAATTAATTTTTTCCAAGGATCCTTAGACAAGTAAACGCGGATTTCTTAAAAAACTTTTACAAGGACCTATTAATGGATTGTTCCAAGGACTCTCGGACCAATAAACTGGATTTTTTTTTAAGAATTATTACCAGGACTTTTTTAAAGGCCCTCAATGATTATTTTTTTTCCAAAACCCCTAAGACAAGTAAATACGGATTTCTTAAAGAATTTTTTCCAAGGACCTATGAATGGATTTTTCCACGGACCCTTGGGCCAATAAACGGGATTTTTTTAAAGAATTTTTACAAGGACTTATTTTTAAAGGGCCTTTATACCAATTATTTTTGATTTTTGAAGGTATTTCCTTAAAACATCCCTTAACAAAAAATCACTGATTTTACAGAATTTTTCCAAAAGGCCTTTATTTTATTATTCTTAAAAACCCTCAAAGCTTTAAATCATGGATGTTTAACAATTTTTTCTAAGGACCTCCATGTCAGGAAACCTGATAATTTCTGATTTTTGCTAAATCCAATAATCGCTTACTTTTTGAAAGGTATTTTCTTAAAAAATTCTTAAACCAAAAATTACGGATTTTACAGAATTTTTCCAAAGGACCTTTATTTCCTCAACTTCTGACCAAACGTTGATTTTTTCCAAAAATATTCTTAAAAACCCTCAAAGCTTTAAATCACGGATTTTTAACAATTTTTTCTAAGGACCTTCATGTCAGGAAACCTCAAAGCTTTAAATCACGGATTCTAACAATTTTTTCTAAGGACTTTCATGTCAGGAAACCTGAAAATTTCTGATTTATGCTAAATTTCGTTCAAATTTTTACGAAGACCCTTAGGCCAAAAATCGATCACTTTTCACAGGGTTCTTAAACCAATTATCGTTGTTTTTTTTTTTAAATTTTACTAAAAACCCTCAAAAACTTAAATCGTGGATTTTTAAGAATTTTTTCCAAGGACCTTTATATCAGAACATTTTCAAAATATTTTCTAATTTTCAGTCAATTTCTGACTTTTTCAATAAAAGCGGGATTTTTATAGAATTTCTACAAGGATCGCTGGTTTTTTAGGGCCTTTTACCAATTATCGTTGATTTTTGAGGAATGTTTGAGGTTTGAAGAACCCTTAAGCCAGTAAAAGTGAATTTTAATGATTTTTTTCCAAAGGACCCTCAGACCTAAGTAAGTAAGGATTTCGTAAAGTATTTTTACAAGGATTTTTAGATCGCTGATTTTTTAAAAGACCCTCTTAACAATTTTCGTTAGTTTTTATAGAACTTTCTTAGCAACTCCTTCGACCACAAATCATGCATTTTTTTTAATCATTTTTCCCAGGATCTGATGTAAGCCTTGAAATTTTTATTTTTTTTTCTAAATTTCGTTTAATTTCTGACGTTTCCAATAAAAACAGATTTTTTAAAGAATTTTTACAATTATTCGATCAATAATCGCTGATGTTTTACCTATTATCGTTATTACCAATTATCGTTATTTTTTTTTTTTTCAAAAATGTCCTTAACAACTCCTTAAAACTCAAATCATGGATTTTTTTAAGAATTTTTTCCAAAGAAGAAGAAACTTGAAATTTTCAGATTTTTTTTTTAATTTCGTTAAATTTCCGACGTTTCCAATAAACAAGGATTTCTTAGGGACTTTTTGGAGGACTCTTTAACCAATAATCGTTCATTTACAAAAATCCTAAACAATTACTTCCTGGATGTTTTAAGAATTTTTATCAAGTACCTTTATATTGAAATCTTTAGATTTTGTTTTCTAAATTTTATTCAACTTCTGAGGTTTCCACTAAATTCGATTTTTTTATTTTTAAAAGTATTCTTAGACCAAATATCGCTGAATTTTTAAAGGACACAAGGACACATAGGAGAACGACAGCGATTTGAAAAAAATTCCAAGGACTCATAGGGCAATAAACGTGGATTTTTTAAAGAATTTTTTCCAAGGACCCATAGGCCAATAAATAAGGATTTTTTTTTAAGAATTTTTCCAGGGTCCCATAGGCCAATAAACGTGGATTTTTTAAAGAATTTTTTCCAATGACCCATAGGCCAATAAACGTGGATTTTTAAAGAATTTTTTCCAAGGTCCCATATACCAATAAACGTGGATTTTTTAAAGAATTTTTTCCAAGGTCCCATAGGCCAATAAACGTGGATTTTTTCAAGAATTTTTTCCAAGGAGCCATGGGCCAATAAATGTGGATTTTTTAAAGAATTTTTACAAAGGACCCATAGGCCTATAAACGTGGATTTTTTAAAAAATTTTTCCAAGGACCCATAGGCCAATAAACGTGGATTTTTTAAAGAGTTTTTTCCAAGGACCCATAGGCCAATAAATGTGGATTTTTTAAAGAATTTTTTCCAAGCAGCCATAGACCAATAAACGTGGATTTTTTCAAGAATTTTTTCCAAGGAGCCATAGGCCAATAAACGTGGATTTTTTAAAGAATTTTTTCCAAGGACCCATAGGCCAATAAACGTTGATTTTTTAAAGAATTTTTTCCAAGGAACCATAGGCCAATAAACGTGGATTTTTTAAAGAATTTTTTCCAAGGACCCATATTTTTACAATGACCCTCAGACCTCTACAGATTTTGTAATGGCCTTCATACCATTTATCGTTGATTTTTTTTAAAGCGTGCTTAACAACTCCTTAAATAACATGGATCTATAGGAATATTTTCGAAGGACCTTTTAAGGGTTTTTCTTCTAAAATGTCGTTCAACTTTTAACGTTTCGAATACAATCCATAATCGCAGTTTTTAAAGGGCCATCTTACCTATTATCTTTACTTTGTTTCAAAAAATTCCTTAAAAAACCTTTACACCTCTAATCATGGATTTTTAAGAATTGTTTCCAAGGACCTATTTTTTATGAAGCTTAAAATTTTCAGATACATATAATTTTTAAATTTTGAATATAAATTATCTTCTGATGTTTCAAAATAAATTACCCCTCCAAGAAAAAAATAGAACAAAAAAATTTCCCACACGTGCCAATCAAAACTACCCAATTTCCCCCTCAAATTAATTCGATACTATTTTTAACCACATACTTTTTTTGTTAACTGTTTCTAACACTATTTATATAATTATAATTTTTTTTTTTTTAGCTATTTATCTCTACATGTTCCAACATGTGGTTATTTGACATGTTTGTGACACCGTAAAAATGAATTACGCTTTATCACCTCTAATTGCCCCATTAGTTTGTCTGTTGTTCCAGAGCGTATAGTTGTAATTAAATGATTCGAATAGAGAGATGTAACACCACCAAATTGGTTATTGAATCAGATTGGTGCAAAAAACAAACAAATGTTAAAAATATTATAAAATGTAAATATTTTGCCGGAAATGTTAGTCGATTAGAAAAAAACGATTATATGGGTCATTCCACGGAAAAACTTAAAAAAATTGTAAAAATCCAATAATAATTTATTTAAAAACTAAAACAAACAAGAATTAGGATAGTCCTTCAAAAAGATCTACGTTAATACAGTGCAAGACAAAAATTTTAAATATTTTTTTTTTATAAAAAATTACGTGTCTTGGCCTAAAGGGTAGATCCTTGGAAAAAAAATCTTTAAAAATCCACGTTTATTGTTGGGTAGATCCTTGGAAAAAAATTCTTTAAAAATCCACGTTTATTGTTGGGTAGATCTTTGGAAAAATCCACATTTATTGAATGATTAGTCCTTGGAAAAAATACTTAAAAAGGCGACGTTTTAGGCCGGTAGGTCCTTAGAAAAATTATTTAAAAAATCCCCGTTTATTGTTGGATAGATCTTTGGAAAAAATCCATATTTTTTGAATGGTTAGTCCTTGGAAAAAAATACTTAAAAAGGCAACGTTTCATGTCCGGTAGGTCCTTAGAAAAATTATTTAAAAAATCCCTGTTTATTGTTGAATAGATCTTTGGATAAAAAACCTATATTTATTGAATGGTTAGTCCTTGAAAAATCCACATTTAGTGAAAGGTTAGTCCTGGGAAAAAATTAATTAAATTAAAATAAATGTCCTTAAAAAAATATTTCAAAAATTCACGTTTATTGGCATATTGGTCCTTGGAATTTTTTTATTGTCCTACGAGTCCTTGGATTTTTTTTAATTCGATGTTTATTGTCCTATGAGTCCTTGAAAAAATTAATTAAAAGTCCACGTTTATGGGTCCTTGGAAAAATTCTTTCCACGTTTATTGCAGGGTAGGTCCTTGGAAAAATTCTTTCCACGTTTATTGCAGGGTAGGTCCTTGGAAAAAATTCTTTAAAAAATCCACGTTTATTGGCCTGTGGGTCCTTGGAAAAAATTCTTTAAAAAATCCACGTTTATTGGCCTGTGGGTCCTTGGAAAAAATCCTTTAAAAAAAATCCATGTTAATTATAGGGTAGGTCCTTGGAAAAAATCCTTTAAAAAATCCACGTTTGATGTTGGGTGGATCTTTGGAAAAAAATCCACATTTACTGAATGATTAGTCCTTGCAAAAAAATTATAAAAGGCGACGTTTCATGGCCTGTAGGTCCCTGAAAAAAATCCTTTAAAAAATCCACGTTTATTGTTGGGTAGATCTTTGGAAAAAAAATCCATATTTACTAAATGATTAGTCCTTGGAAAAAAATACTTAAAAAGGCAACGTTTCATGTCCGGTAGGTCCGTAGAAAAATTATTTTAAAAATCCCTGTTTATTGTTGAATAGATCTTTGGAAAAAAAACCCATATTTATTGAAAGGTTAGTCCTTGAAAAATCCACATTTAGTGAAAGGTTAGTCCTGGGAAAAAATTAATTAAATTAAAATAAATGTCCTTAAAAAAATATTTCAAAAATTCACGTTTATTGGCATATTGGTCCTTGGAATTTTTTTATTGTCCTACGAGTCCTTGGATTTTTTTTAATTCGATGTTTATTGTCCTATGAGTCCTTGAAAAAATTAATTAAAAGTCCACGTTTATGGGTCCTTGGAAAAATTCTTTCCACGTTTATTGCAGGGTAGGTCCTTGGAAAAATTCTTTCCACGTTTATTGCAGGGTAGGTCCTTGGAAAAAATTCTTTAAAAAATCCACGTTTATTGGCCTGTGGGTCCTTGGAAAAAATTCTTTAAAAAATCCACGTTTATTGGCCTGTGGGTCCTTGGAAAAAATCCTTTAAAAAAAATCCATGTTAATTATAGGGTAGGTCCTTGGAAAAAATCCTTTAAAAAATCCACGTTAATTAGAGGGTAGGTCCTTGGAAAAAATCCTTTAAAAAATCCCCGTTAATTGTAGGGTAGGGCCTTGGAAAAAATTCTTTAAAAAATCCACGTTTATTGGCCTATGGTTGCTTGGAAAAAATTCTTTAAAAAATCCACGTTTATTGGCCTATGGGTCCTTGGAAAAATATTCTTTAAAAAATCCACGTTTATTGGCCTATGGTTGCTTGGAAAAAATTCTTTAAAAAATCCACGTTTATTGGCCTATGGGTCCTTGGAAAAATATTCTTTAAAAAATCCACGTTTATTGGCCTATGGTTGCTTGGAAAAAATTCTTTTAAAAATCCAAGTTTATTGGTCTATGGGTCCTTGTAAAAAAATTCTTTAAAAAATCCACATTTATTGGCCTATGGGTCGTTGGAAAAAATTCTTTAAAAAATCCACGTTTATTGGCCTAAGGGTCCTTGGAAAAAATTCATTAAAAAATCCACGTTAATTGGCTTAAGGGTCCTTGGAAAAAATTCTTTAAAAAATCCACGTTTATTGGACTAAGGGTCCTTGGAAAAAATTCTTTAAAAAATCCACGTTTATTGGCTTATGGGTTCTTGGAAAAAATTCTTTAAAAAATCCACGTTTATTGGCCTATGGGTCCTTGAAAAAAATTCTATAAAAAATCAAAGTTAATTGTAGGGTAGGTCCTTGAAAAAAATTCTTTAAAAAATCCACGTTAATTGTAGG